>NW_024728404.1:0-19563 GCF_018991925.1 Homarus americanus | reverse complement strand
CTGATCGCACATAACAAAGTCCCCTGTTCGAGTATAACAAAGTCCCCTGATCGAATATAACAAAGGCCCCTCATTGAGTATAACAAAATCCATTGGTCAAGTATAAAAAAGTCCCCTGGTCGAGTATAACAAAGTCCTCTGATCGAGAATAACAAAGACCTCTGGTCGAGTATAAAAAAGTCCCCTGAGGGAGTATAACAAAGTCCCCTGATTGAGTATAACAAAGTCCCCAGATCGAGTATAACAAAGGCCCCTCATCGAGTATAACAAAGTCCATAGGTCAAGTATAAAAAAGTCCCCTGGTCGAGTATAACAAAGTCCCCTGATCGAGTATAACAAATTCCCCTGGTCGAGTTTAGCACAGTCCCCTGATCGAGTATAACAAAGCCTCCTCATCGAGTATAGCAAAGTCCATTGGTCAGGTATAAAAAAGTCCCCTGGTCGAGTATAACAAAGTCCCCTGATCGAATATAAAAAAGTCCCCTGGTCGAGTATAAAAAAGTCCCCTGATGGAGTATAACAAAGTCCCCTGATCGAATATAACAAAGTCCCCAGATCGAGTATAAGAAAGGCCACTCATCGAGTATAACAAAGTCCATTGGTCAAGTATAAAAAAGTCCCCTGGACGAGTATAACAAAGTCCCCACATCGAGTATAACAAAGTCCCGTGGTCGAGTATAGCAAAGTCCTCACATCAAGTATAACAAAGCCTCCTCATCGAGTATAACAAAGTCCCCTGATCGTGAATAAAAAAGACCCCTAGACGAGTATAACAAAGTCCCCTGATCGAGTATAACAAAGTCCCCTGATCGAGTATAACAAAGTCCCCTGGTCCAGTATAACAAAGTCCCCTGATCGAGTATAACATATCCCCTGATCGAGTATAAGAAAGTCTCCAGGCCCAGTATAACAAAGTCCACAGATCGAGCATAACAAAGTGCCCTGATCGATTATAACAAAGTCACCCAGACCGAGTATAAAAAGGCCTCTGGTCGAGTATAACAAAGTCCCCTGGTCGAGAATAACAAAGTCCCCTGATCCTAATATAACAAAGCCCCCTGGACGAGTATAACAAAGTCCCCTGGTCGAGTATAACAAAGGGCCCTCATCGAGTAAGACAAAGTACCCTGATCGAGTATAACAAAGACCCCTGATCCTAGTATAACAAAGCCCAATGGACGAGTATAACAAAGACCCCTGAACCGAGCATAACAAAGTCCCCTCATCGAGTATAACATATCCTCTGGTCGAGTATAACAAAGTCCCTGGTGGAGAATAACAAAGTCCCCTGGTCGAGTATAACAAAGTTTTCTAATCGAGTATAACAAAGGCCCCTGGTCGAGTATAACATATCCCCTGATCGAATATACCAAAGTCGTCTGCTCGAGTATAAGAAAGTCACCTGATCGAGTATAACAAAGTCCCCTGGTCGAGTATAACAAAGCCCCTCATAGAGTATAACAAAGGCCCCTCATCGAGTAAGACAAAGTCCATTGATCGAGTATAACAACGTCCCCTGATCCTAGTATAACAAAGCCCACTGGACGAGTATAACAAAGACCCCTGAACCGAGTATAAGAAAGTCCCCTGATCTAGTATAACAAAGGCCCCTGATCGAGTATAACAAAGGTCCCCTAATCGAGTATAACAAAGTCCCCTGATCGAGTATAAAAAAGTCCCTGATCGAGTATACCAAAGTCCCCTGATCGATTATAACAAAGTCCCCTGGTCGAGTATAACTTAGTCCTCTGTTTGAGTCTAACAAAATCCGGTGATCGACTATAACAAAGGTCCCTGGTCGAGTATAACAAAGTCCCCTGTTCGAGTCTAACAAAGTCCCCTTATCGAGTATAACAAATTCCCCTTATCGAGTATTACAAAGACTCCTTATCGAGTATAACAAAGTCCGGTGATCCAGTATAACAAAGGCCCCTGGTCGAGTATAACAAAGTCCCCTAATCGAGTATAACAAAGTCCCCTGATCGATTATAACAAAGTCCCCTGGTCGAGTATAACAAAGTCCATTGGTCAAGTATAAAAAAGTCGCCTGGTCGAGTATAACAAAGTCCCCAGATCGAGTATAACAAAGGCCTCTCATCGAGTATAACAAAGTCCATTGGTCAAGTATAAAAAAGTCCCCTTGTCGAGTATAACAAAGTCCTTGATCGAGTATAACAAAGTCCCCTGATCGAGTAAAATAAAGCCCCCTGGACGAGTCTAACAAAGTCCCCTGATCGAGTATAAGAAAGTCCCTGATCGAGTATAACAAAGACCCCTGGTCCAAAATAACAAAGACCCTGATCGAGTATAACATATCCCCTCATGGAGTATAACAACGTCTCCTGGCGCAGTATAACAAAGTCCCCAGATCGAGCATAACAAAGTCCCCTGATCGATTATAACAAAGTCCCATGGTCGAGTATAACAAAGGGCCCTCATCGAGTAAGACAAAGTACCCTGATCGAGTATTACAAAGTCCCCTAATCCTAGTATAACAAAGCCCAATGGACGAGTATAACGAAGACCCCTGAACCGAGCATAACAAAGTCCCCTGATCGAGTATAACAAAGTCCCTGGTTTAGTATAACAAAGTCCCCTGGTCGAGTATAACAAAGTTTTCTAATCGAGTATAACAAAGGCCCCTGGTCGAGTATAACGAAGTCCTCTGATCGAGCATTACAAAGTCCCCTGATCGAGTATAACAAAGTCCCCTAATCAAGTATAACAAAGTCCCCTGATCGAGTATAACATATCCCCTGATCGAATATACCAAAGTCGTCTGCTCGAGTATAAGAAAGTCCCCTGATCGAGTATAACAAAGTCCCATGGTCGAGTATAACAAAGTCCACTGATCGAGTATAACAAAAGCCCCTCATCGAGTATAGCAAAGTCCATTGGTCAAATATAGGAAAGTCCACTGAACGAGTATGACAATGTCCCCTGATTGATTATAAAAAAGTCCCCTTGTCGAGTATAACACAGCCCCTGATCGAGTATAACAAAGTCCCCTGGTCGAGTATAACAAAGCCCCCTCATCGAGTATAAAAGGCCCTAATCAGTATAACAAGTTCCTTATCGGTATAACAAAGCCCTGGACGAGTATAACAAAGTCCCCTGATCGAGTATAACAAAGTCCCTGATCGAGTATAACAAAGTCCCCTGATCGATTATAACAAAGTCCCCTGGTCGAGTATAACAAAGTCCATTGGTCAAGTATAAAAAAGTCCCCTGGTCGAGCTTAACAAAGTCCCCAGATAGAGTATAACAAAGGCCCCTCATCGAGTATAACAAAGTCCATTGGTCAAGTATAAAAAAGTCTCCTTGTCGAGTATAACAAAGTCCTTGATCGAGTATAACAAAGTCCCCTGATCGAGTATAACAAAGCCCCTCTGGACGAGTATAACAAAGTCCCCTGATCGAGTATAACAAAGTCCCTGATCGAGTAAAACAAAGTCCCCTGGTCCAATATAACAAAGACCCTGATCGAGTATAACATGTCCCCTCATCGAGTATAACAACGTCTCCTGGTGCAGTATAACAAAGTTCCCTGATCGATTATAACAAAGTCCCCTGGTCGAGTATAACAAAGGGCCCTCATCGAGTAAGACAAAGTCACTTGATCGAGTATAACAAAGTCCCCTGATCCTAGTATAACAAAGCCCACTGGACGAGTATAACAAAGACCCCTGAACCGAGTATAACAAAGTCCCCTGATCTAGTATAACAAAGGCCCCTGATCGAGTATAAGAAAGGCCCCTCATCGAGTATAACAAAGTCACCTGATCGAGTATAACTAAGCCGCCTAATCGAGTATAACAAAATCCCCTGGTCGAGTATAACAAAGTCCCCTGTTCGAGTCTAACAAAGTCCCCTTATCGAGTATAACAAATTCCCCTTATCGAGTAATACAAAGACCCCTTATCGAGTATAACAAAGTCCGGTGATCGAGTATAACAAAGGCCCCTGGTCGAGTATAACAAAGTCCCCAGATCGAGTATAACAAAGGCCCCTCATCGAGTATTACAAAGTCCATTGGTCAAGTATAAAAAAGTCCCCTTGTGGAGTATAACAAATCCTTGATCGAGTATAACAAAGTCTCCTCATCGAGTATAACAAAGCCCCCTGGACGAGTATAACAAAGTCCCCTGATCGAGTATAACAAAGTCCCTGATCAAGTATAATAAAGTCCCCTGGTCCAATATAACAAAGACCCTGATCGAGTATAACATATCCCCTCATCGAAGTATAACAACGTCTCCTGGCGCAGTATAACAAAGTCCGCAGATCGAGCATAACAAAGTCCCCTGATCGATTATCACAAAGTCCCCTGGTCGAGTATAACAAAGGGCCCTCATCGAGTAAGACAAAGTCCCTTGATCGAGTATTACAAAGTCCCCTGATCCTAGTATAACAAAGCCCACTGGACAAGTATAACAAAGAACCCTGAACCGAGTATAACAAAGTCCCCTGATCTAGGATAACAAAGGCCCCTGATCGAGTATTAGAAAGGCCCCTCATAGAGTATAACAAAGTCACCTGATCGAGTATAACAAAGTCCCCTTATCGAGTATTACAAAGACTCCTTATCGAGTATAACAAAGTCCGGTGATCGAGTATAACAAAGGCCCCTGGTCGAGTACAAAAAAGTCCCCAGATCGAGTACAGCAAAAGTCCCCTGATCGAGTATAACAAAGTCCCCTGATCGAGTATAAAAAAGTCCCCTGGCCCAGTATAACAAAGTCCCCTGGTCGAGTATAGCAAAGGGCTCTGATCGAGTAAGACAAAGTCCCCTGATCGAGTATAACAATTTCCTCTTATCGAGTATAACAAAGTCCCCTTATCGAGTATAACAAAGTCCCCTGATCGAGTATAACAAAGGGGACTTTGTTATACTCGATCAGGGGAGTTTGTTATACTCGACCAGAGGAATTTGTTATACTCGATCAAGGGATATGTTATACTCGATCAGGGGACTTTGTTATACTCAATGAGGGGACTTTTTTTTACTTGAATAGGGGACTTTTTTATACTCGATCAAAGGACTTTGTTATACTTGATCAGAGGACTTTCTTATACTCGACCAGGAGCCTTTGTTATACTCGATTAGAAAACTTTGTTATACTCGACCAGGGACTTTGTTATACTCCACCAGGGACTCTGTTATACTCGATGAGGGGCCTTTTTTGGACTCGATGAGGGGCTTTTGTTAAACTCGATCAGGAGTCTTTGTTATACTCGATCAGGGGACCTACTTATACTCGAGCAGGGGGCTTTATTATACTCGAACAGGGGACTTTTTTATACTCGAACAGAGGACTTTGTTATACTCGAGCAGGGGCTATGTTATACTTGATCAAGGGACTTTGTTATACTCGTCCAGGGGACTTTTTATACTTGACCAATGGACTTTGTTATACTCAATGAGGGGCCTTTTGTTATACTCGATCAGGTGACTTTGTTATATACGACCAGGGGACTTTGTTAAACTTGATTAGGGGACTTTGTTATTCTTGATCAGAGGACTTTGTTTTACTCGACCAGGGGCCTTTGTTATACTCGATTAGAAAACTTTGTTATACTCGACCAGGGGACTTTGTTATAGTCCACCAGGGACTTTGTTATACTCGATCAGGGGACTTTGTTATACTCGGTTCAGGTGACTTTGTTATACTCGTCCAGTGGGTTTTGTTATACTAGGATCAGGGGACTTTGTTATACTCGACCAGGGGACTTTTTCTTACTCGATCAGGGCCCTTTGTTATACTCGACCAGGGGACTTTGTTATACTTGATTAGGGGGACTTTGTTATACTCGATCAAAGGACTTTGTTATATTTGATCAGAGGACTTTGTTATACTCGACCAGGGGCCTTTGATATACTCGATTAGAAAACTTTGTTATACTCGACCAGGGGCCTTTGTTATACTCGATTAGAAAACTTTGTTATACTCGACCAGGGGACTTTGTTATACTCCACCAGGGACTTTGTTATACTCGATCAGGGGATATGTTATACTCGATCAGGGGACTTTGATATACTCGGTTCAGGTGTCTTTGTTATACTGGTCCAGTGGGCTTTGTTATACAAGGATCAGGGGACTTTGTTATACTCGATCAGGGGACTTTGTTATACACGACCAGGGGACTTTGTTATACGCGATCAAGGGACTTTTTTATCCTCGACCAGAGGACTTTGTTATACTCGATTAGGGGATATGTTATACTCGATCAGGGGACTTTGTTATACTCAACCAGAGTACTTTGTTATACTCGATCAGGGGACTTAGTTATACTAAATCAAGGGACTTTGTTATACTCGTTTAGGGGCCTTTGTTATACTCGACCAGGGGACTTTGTTATACTCGATCAGGGGACATTGTTATACTCGACCAGGGGACTTTTTTATACTTGATCAGGGGAGTTTGACATACTCGATCAGTGGACTTTCCTATATTTGACCAATGGACTTTGCTATACTCGACCAGGGGACATTGTTATACTCGATCAGGGGACTTTGTTATACTCGACCAGAGAACTTTGTTATACTCGATCAGGGGTTATGTTATACTCGATCAGGGGACTTTGTTAATACTCGATTAGGTGACCTTGTTTTACTTGATTAGGGGACTTTTTTATACTGGATCAAAGGACTTTGTTATACTTGATCAGAGGACTTTGTTATACTCGACCAGGAGCCTTTGTTATACTCGATTAGAAAACTTTGTTATACTCGACCAGGGGACTTTGTTATACTCCACCAGGGACTCTGTTATACTCAATCAGGGGATATGTTATGGTCGATCAGGGTACTTTGTTATACTCGATTCAGGGGACTTTGTCTTACTCGATCAGGGTCCTTTGTTATACTCGACCAGGGGACTTTGTTATAATCGATTAGGGGACTTTGTTATGCTCGATCTGGGGACTTTGTTAAACTGGGCCACGAGACGTTGTTATACTCGATCAGGGGATTTTTGTTATACTCGATCAGGGGACTTTGTTATACTCAACCAGAGGACTTTGTTATACTCGATCAGGGGACTTTGTTATTCTCAATCAGGGGACTTTGTTATGCTCGATCTGGGGACTTTGTTATCCTCGATCAGGGGACTTTGTTATACTTGATCAGAGGACTTTGTTATACTCGACCAGGAGCCTTTGTTATACTCGATTAGAAAACTTTGTTATACTCGACCAGGGGACTTTGTTATATTTCACCAGGGACTCTGTTATACTCGATCAGGGGATATGTTATACTCGATAAGGGGACTTTGTTATACTCGGTTCAGGGGACTTTGTTATACTCGTCCAGGGGGCTTTGTTATACTAGGATCAGGGGACTTTGTTATGCTTGATCAGGGTACTTTGTTCTACTCGATCAGGGCCCTTTGTTATACTCGACCAAGGGACTTTGTTATAATCGATTAGGTGACTTTGTTATGCTCGATCTGGGGACTTTGTTAAACTGGGCCACGAGACGTTGTTATACTCGATCAGGGGATTTTTGTTATACTCGATCAGGGGACTTTGTTATACTCGACCAGAGGCCTTTGTTATACTCGATCAGGGGACTTTGTTATACTCGACCACGGGACTTTGTTATCCTCGATTAGGCGGCTTTGTTATAATCGATCAGGGGACTTTGTTATACTCGATGAGGGGCCTTTGTTATACTCGACCAGAGGCCTTTGTTATACTAGATCAGGGAACTTTGTTATACTCGATTAGGAGCCTTTTTTGGACTCGATGAGGGGCTTTTGTTATACTCGATGAGGAGACTTTGTTATACTCGATCAGGGGACCTACTTATACTCGAGCAGGGGGCTTTATTATACTCGAACAGGGGACTTTTTTATACTCGACCAGAGGACTTTGTTAAACTCGACCAGGGGTTATGTTATACTTGATCAAGGGACTTTGTTATACTCGTCAAGGGGACTTTTTATACTTGACCAATGGACTTTGTTATACTCAATGAGGGGCCTTTTGTTATACTCGATCAGGTGACTTTGTTATATACGACCAGGGGACTTTGTTATACTTGATTAGGGGACTTTGTTATACTTGATCAGAGGACTTTGTTATACTCGATCAGGGGCCTTGTTATACTCGATTAGAAAACTTTGTTATACTCGACCAGGGGACTTTGTAAAACTCCACCAGGGACTTTGTTATACTCGATCAGGGGACTTTCTTATACTCGATCAGGGTACTTTGTCTAACTCGATCAGGGTCCTTTGCTATACTCGACCAGGGGACTTTGTTATAAACGATCAGGGGACTTTGTTATGCTCGATATGGGGACTTTGTTATACTGGGCCAGGGGACTTTTTTATGCTCGATCAGGGGACTTTGTTATACTCGATCAAGGGACTTTTGTTATACTCGATCAGGGGACATTGTTATACTCGACCAGGGGCCTTTGTTATACTCGATCACCGGACTTTGTTATACTCGATAAGGGGTCTTTGTAATACTCTATAAGGGGAATTTGTTATACTCGATAAGGGGACTTTGTTAGACTCGAACAGGGGACTTTGTTATACTCGACCAGGGGACTTTGTTATACTCGATTAGGCGGCTTAGTTATACTCGATGAGGTGACTTTGTTATACTCGATGAGGGGATTTTCTTATACTTGATCAGGGGCCTTTGTTATACTAGATCAGTGGACTTTGTTATACTCGATTAGGGGCCTTTTTTGGACTCGATCAGGGGCCTTTGTTATACTCGATCAGGGGACTTTCTTATACCCGATCAAGGGACTTTCTTATACCCGATGAGGAGGTTTTGTTATACTCGGCAGGGGACTTTGCTATACTCGACCAGGGGACTTTGTTATATTCGATCATGGGACTTGCTATACTCAACCAGGGGACTTTTCTATACCTGACCAATGGACTTTGTTATACTAGATGAGAGGCCTTTGTTATACTTGATCAATGGACTTTGTTATACTCAATGAGTGACCTTTGTTATAGTCGATCAGGGGACTTTTTATACTCAACCAGAGGACTTTGTTATACTCGATGAGGGGATATGTTATACTCGATCACTGGACTTTGTTATACTCGATTAGGGGCCTTTGTTTTACTCGATGAGGGGGCTTTGTTATACTCGACCAGGGGACTTTTTTATACTCGATCAGGGAACTTTGTTATACTCAACCAGGCGACTTTTTCAAAATTAAACAGGGGACTTTGTCATACTCGATCAGGGGAATTTTGTTATACTCGATCAGGGGATATGTTATATTCGATCAGGGGACTTTGTTATACTCAACCAGAGGACTTTGTTATACTCGATCAGGGGACTTTGTTATACTCAATCAGGGGACGTTGTTATGCTCGATCTGTGGACTTTGTTATCCTCGATCAGGGGACTTTGCTATACTCGACCAGGGGACTTTGTTATACTCGATCAGGGGTCTTTGTTATACTCAACCAGGGGACTTTTTTATACTTGACCAATGGACTTTGTTATACTAGATGAGAGGCCTTTGTTATACTCGATCTGGGGACTTTGTTATACTCGAGAAGGGGACTTTTTTATACTCGATCAGGGGACTTTGTTATACTCGACCAGAGGACTTTGTTATACTCGATCAGGGGATGTGTTATACTCGATGAGGGGACTTTGCTATACTTGATTAGGGGACTTTGTTATACTCGATCAGGGGAATTTTGTTATACTCGATCAGAGGACTTTGCTATACTCGACCAGGGGCCTTTGTTATACTCGATAAGAAAACTTTGTTATACTCGACCAGGGTACTTTGTTATACTCGATCAAGGGACTTTTGTTATACTCGATCAGGGGACTTTGTTATACTCGTCCAGGGGCCTTTGTTATACTCGATCACTAGATTTTGTTATACTCGTTAAAGGGACTTTGTTATACTCGATAAGGGGAATTTGTTATACTCGATAAGGGGACTTTGTTAGACTCGAACAGGGGACTTTGTTATACTCGACCAGGGAACTTTGTTATACTCGATTAGGCGGATTTGTTATTCTCGATCAGGGGACTTTGCTATACTCGACCAGGGGACTTTGTTATACTCGACTAGGGGTCTTTGTTATACTCGACCAGGGGACTTTTTTATACTTGACCAATGGACTTTGTTATACTCGATGATAGGCCTTTGTTGTACTCGATCTGGCGACTTTATTATACTCGAGCAGGGGACTTTGTTATACTCCATCAGGGGACTTTGTTATACTCAATCAGGGGACTTTGTTATACTCGATTGGGGCTCTTTGTTATACTCGATGAGAGGGCTTTGTTATACTCGACCAGGGGACTTTGTTATACTCGATCAGGGGACTTTGTTATACTCGACCAGGGGACTTTTTTATAATTAATCAGGGGAGTTTGTCATACTTGATCAGTGGACTTTCCTATATTTGACCAATGGACTTTGCTATACTCGATGAGGGGCTTTTGTTATACTCGATCTGGGGACTTTGTTATTATCGATCAGGAGACTTTGTTATACTCGATCATGGGACTTTGTTATACTTGATTAGGGGACTTTGTTAACTCGATCAGGGGACTTTGTTATACTCGATCAGAAGACTTTGTTATACTCGACGAGGGGACTTTGCTATACTCGATCAGGGGACTTTGATATACTCGATCAGGGACTTTGTTATACTCGTCCAGGGGGCTTTGATATACTTGGATCAGGGGACTTTGTTATTCTCGACCAGGGGACTTTGTTATACTCCACCAGGGGACATTGTTATACTCGATCAGGGGACTTTTTTATACTCGACCAGAGGACTTTGTTATACTCAATCAGGGGATATGTTATACTTGATCAGGGACTTTGTTATACTCAACCAGGGGACTTTGTTATACTCGACCAGGGGACTTTGCTATAGTCGACCAGGGGACTTTGTTATACTCGATTAGGGGACTTTGTTATACTCGACCAGGGGACTTTTTTATACTTGATCAGGGGACTTTGTCATACTTGACCAGAGTCCATTGTTATACTCGATCGGGGGACTTTGTTATACTCGATGAGTGGACTTTCCTATATTTGACCAATGGACTTTGCTATACTCGATGAGGGGCCTTTGTTATACTCGATGAGGGGACATTGTTATACTCGACCAGGGGACTTTGTTATACTCGATGAGGGGACTTTGTTATACTCGACCAGAGGACATGTTATACTCGATTAGAAAACTTTGTTATACTCGACCAGGGGACTTTGTTATACTCGATCAGGGGACTTTTTTATACTCGACAAGAGGACTTTGTTATACTCAATCCGGGGATATGTTATACTTGATCAGGGGACTTTGTTATACTCAACCAGGGGACTTTGTTATACTCGATTAGGGGCCTCTTTTATACTCGATGAGGGGGCTTTGTTAAACTCGATCAGGGGACTTTGCTATAGTCGACCAGGGGACTTTGTTATACTCGATTAGGGGACTTTGTTATACTCGACCAGGGGATTTTTTTATACTTGATCAGGGGACTTTGTCATACTTGACCAGAGGCCATTGTTTTACTCGATCGGGGGACTTTGTTATACTCGATGAGTGGACTTTCCTATATTTGATCAATGGACTTTGCTAGATTCGATGAGGGGCCTTTGTTATAGTCGATCAGGGGACATTGTTATACTCGACAAGAGAACTTTGTTATACTCGATGAGGGGACTTTGTTATACTCGACCAGAGGATTTTATTATACTCGATCAGGAGATATGTTATACTCGATCAGGGGACTTTGTTATATTCAAACAGAGGACTTTGTTCTACTCGACGAGGGGCCTTTGTTATACTCGATTAGAAAACTTTGTTATACTCGACCAGGAGAATTTGTTATATTCGATCAGGGGACTTTGTTATACTCGACCAGGGGACTTTGTTATACACGATCAGGGGACTTTGTTATACTTGACCAAGGCTTTTTTATACTCGATCAGTGGACTTTGTTATACTCAATCAGGGGCTTTTGTTATACTCGATCAGGGGACTTTGTTATACTCGACCAGCGGACTTTGTTATACTCGATCAGGGACTTTGTTATACTCGAGCAGAGGACTTTGGTATATTCGATCAGGGGATATGTTATACTCGATCAGGGGACTTTGTTATGATCGGTTCAGGGGTCTTTGTTATACTCGTCCAATGGGCTTTGTTATACTAGGATCAGGGGACTTTGTTATACTCGATTAGAAAACTTTGTTATACTCGACCAGGGGACTTTGTTATACTCCACCAGGGACTTTGTTATACTCGATCAGGGGATATGTTATATTCGATCAGGGGACTTTGTTATGCTCGGTTCAGGGGGCCTTGTTATACAAGGCTCAGGGGACATTGTTATTCTCGACCAGGGGACTTTGTTATACTCGACCAGCGGCCTTTGTTATACTCGACCAGAGGCCTTTGCTATACTCGGTCTGGGGACTTTGTTATAATCGATCAGGGGACTTTGTTATGCTCGATCTGGGGACTTTGTTATACTCGAGCAGGAGACTTTGTTATACTCGATTAGGTGGCTTTGTTATACTCGATGAGGGAACTTTGTTAAATCGATGAGGGGGCCTTTGTTATACTCGATTAGGGGCCTTTGTTATACTAGATCAGGGGACTTTGTTATACTCGATGAGGGGCCTTTTTTAGACTCGATCAGGGGCCTTTGTAATACTCGATCAGGGGACTTTGTTATACTCGATCAGGGGACTTTCTTATACTCGAGCAGGGGGCTGTGTTATACTCGATCAGGGGACTTTGTTATACTCGATGAGGAGGCTTTGTTATACTCGATCAGGGGACTTTGCTATACTCGGTTCAGGGGTCTTTGTTATACTCGTCCAGTGGGCTTTGTTTTTCTAGGATTAGGGGACTTTATTATACTCGATCAAAGGACTTTGTCTTACTCAATGAGGGCCCTTTGTTATACTCGACCAGGGGATTATTTATACTTGATCAATGGACTTTGTTATAATCCATGAGGGGCCTTTGTTATACTGCGCCAGGAGACGTTGTTATACTCGATGAGGGGATATGTTATACTCGATCAGGTTCTTTGTTATATTGGACCAGGGGACTTTGTTATACTCGATCAGGGACTTTATTATACTCGATGAGGGGACTTTGTTATATTCGTCCCGGGGGCTTTGTTATACTCGATGAGGAACTTTGTTATACTCGATATGGGGACTTTGTTATACTCGACCAGGGGACTTTTTTATACTTGACCAATGGACTTTGTTATACTCAATGAGGGGCCTTTGTTATACTCGATCAGGGGACTTTCTTATACTTGACCAGGGGTCTTTGTTATACACGATCAGGGGACTTTTTTATACTCGATCAGGAGACTTTGTTATACTCAACCAGAGGACTATGTTATACTCGATCAGGGGACTTTGTTATACTCAATCAGGGACTTTGTTATACTCGATATGGGGCCTTTGTTATACTCGATGTGGGGGCTTTGTTATACTCCACCAGGGGACTTTGTTATAGTCGACCAGGGGACTTTGTTATACTCGAACAGGGGACTTTGTTATACTCGAGCAGGAGACTTTGTTATACTCGATTAGGCGGCTTTGTTATACGCTATAAGGGGACTTTGTTATACTCGGTAAGGGAAATTTGTTATACTCGATCAGGGGACTTTCTTATACTCGAGCAGGAGGCTGTGTTATACTCGATCAGGGGACTTTGTAATGCTCAATGAGGAAGCCTTGTTATACTCGATGAGGAGACTTTGCTATACTCGACCAGGGGACTTTGTTATACTCGGTCATGGGACTTTGTTATACTCGACCAGGGGACTTTTTTATACTTGACCAATGGACTTTGGTTATACTCGAAGAGGGGCCTTTGTTATACTCGATCTGGGGACTTTGTTATACTCGACCAGGGGACTTTGTTATACTCGACCAGGGGACTTTTTTATACTTGACCAATGGACTTTGTTATACTCAATGAGGGGCCTTTGTTATACTCGATCAGGGGACTTTGTTATACTCGACCAAGGGACTTTGTTATATGCGATCAGGGGACTTTTTTATACTCGATCAGGGACTTTGTTATACTCAACCAGAGGACTATGTTATACTCGATCAGTGGACTTTGTTATACTCAATCAGGGGCTTTTGTTATACTCGATCAGGGGACTTTGTTATACTCGACCAGCGGACTTTGTTATACTCGATCAGGGACTTTGTTATACTCGAGCAGAGGACTTTGGTATATTCGATCAGGGGATATGTTATACTCGATCAGGGGACTTTGTTATGATCGGTTCAGGGGTCTTTGTTATACTCGTCCAATGGGCTTTGTTATACTAGGATCAGGGGACTTTGTTATACTCGATCAGGGGACTTTGTTATACTTGTCCAGGGGGCTTTGTTATACTCGATCAGGGGACTTTGTTATACTCGATCAAGGACTTTGTTATACTCGACAAGGGGACTTTTTTATACTTGACCAATGGACTTTGTTATACTCGATGAGGGGCCTTTGTTATACTCGATCTGGGGACTTTGTTATACTCGACCAAGGGACTGTTTTATACTTGACCAATGGACTTTGTTATACTCGACCAGGGGACTTTGTTATAATCGATCAGGGGACTTTGTTATGCTCGATCTGGGGACTTTGTTATACTGCGCCAGGAGACGTTGTTATACTCGATGAGGGGATATGTTATACTCGATCAGGGTCTTTGTTATATTGGACCAGGGGACTTTGTTATACTCGATCAGGGCCTTTGTTATACTCGATTAGGGGACTTTGTTATACTTGTCCAGGGGGCTTTGTTATACTCGATCAGGGGACTTTGTTATACTCGACCAGGGGCCTTTGTTATACTCGATCACCGGATTTTGTTAGACTCGAACAGGGGACTTTGTTTTACTCGACTAGGGTACTTTGTTATCCTCGATTAGGCGGCTTTGTTATACTCGATCAGGGAACTTTGTTATACTCGATGAGTGGCCTTTGTTATACTTGTTCAGGGGCCTTTGTTATACTAGATCAAGGGACTTTGTTATACTCGATGAGGGGCCTTTTTTGGACTCGATCAGGGGCCTTTGTTATACTCGATCAGAGGACTTTGTTATACTCGAACAGCGGACTTTCTTATACTCGAGCAGGGGGCAGTGTTATACTCGATCAGGGGACTTTCTTATACTCGATGTGGAGGCATTTTTTATACTCGATGAGGGGACTTTGCTATACTCGACCAGGGGACTTTGTTATACTCGACAGGGGACTTTGTTATACTCGACCAGGGGACCTTTTTATACTTGACCAATGGACTTTGTTATACTCGATGAGGGGCCTTTGTTATACTCGATCTGGGGACTTTGTTATACTCGATCAGGGGACTTTGTTATACTCCATCAGGGGACTTTTTTATACTCGACCAAAGGACTTTGTTATACTCGATCAGGGGACTTTGTTATACTCGACCAGGGGACTTTTTTATACTTGACCAATGGACTTTGTTATACTCAATGAGGGGCCTTTGTTATACTCGACCAGGGGACTTTGTTATACTCGACCAGGGGACTTTGTTATATGCGATCAGAGGACTTTTTTATACTCGACAAGGTGACTTTTTTTTAATTAATCAGGGGACATTGTCATACTCGATCAGTGGACTTTCCTATATTTGACCAATGGACTTTGCTATACTCGATGAGGGGCTTTTATTATACTCGATCAGGGGACTTTGTTATGCTCGGTTCAGGGGTCTTTGTTATACTCGTCCATTGGGCTTTGTTATACTAGGATCAGGGGACTTTGTTATACTCGATCAGGGGACTTTGTCTTACTCGATGATGGCCCTTTGTTATACTCCACAAGGGGACTTTGTTATAATCGATCAGGGGACTTTGTTATGCTCCATCTGGGGACTTTGTTATACTGCGCCAGGAGACGTTGTTATCCTTGATGAGGGGATATGTTATACTCGATCAGGGGGCTTTGTTATGCTCGATCTAGGGACTTTCTTATAGTGGGTCAGGAAACGTTGTTATACTCGATCAGGGGGTATGTTATACTCGATCAGGGGACTTTGTTATACTGGACCAGGGGACTTTGTTATACTCGTCCAGGGGGCTTTGTTATATTACGATCAGCGGACTTTGTTATTCTCGACAAGGGGACTTTGTTATACTCGACCAGAGGCCTTTGTTATACTGGGCCTGGATTCTTTGTTATACTCGATCAGGGGATATGTTATAGTCGATCAGGGGACTTTTTTATACTTGACCAGAGGACTTTGTTATACTCGATCAGAGGATATGTTATACTCGATCAGTGGACTTTGTTATTCTCGATTAGGGACCTTTGTTATACTCGATGAGGGGGCTTTGTTATACTCGACCAGGGGACTTTGTTATACTCGATTAGGGAACTTTGTTATACTCAACCAGGGGACTTTTTTTAAATTAATTAGGGGACTTTGTCATACTCGATCAGGGGAATTTTGTTATACGCGATCAGGGGATATGTTATACTCGATCAGGGGACTTTGTTATACTCAACCAGAGGACTTTGTTATACTCGATCAGGGGACTTTGTTATACTCAATCATGGGACTTTGTTATACTCGATGAGGGGTTTTGGTTATCCTCGATCAGGGGACTTTGTTATACTCGACCAGGGGACTTTGTTATACTCGATCAGGGGACTTTGTTATACTCGACCAGGGGAATTTGTTATACTCGATCAGGGGACTTTGTTATACTCGTCTAGGGGGGCTTTTTTATACACGATCAGGGGACTGTGTAATACTCGATCAGGGGACTTTGTCCTACTCGATCAGGGCCCTTTGCTATACTCGACCTGGGAACTTTGTTATAATTGATCAGGGGACTTTGTTATACTGGACCAGGGGACTTTTTTATACCCGATGAGGGGGCTTTGTTATACTCGATCAGGGGACTTTGGTTATACTCGATCAGGGGACTTTGTTATACTCGATCAGGGGACTTTTTTATACTCGATAGGAGGAATTTGTTATACTCGATCAGGGGACTTTGTATTACTCGATCAGGGCCCTTTGCTATACTCAACCAGGGGACTTTGTTATAATCGATCAGGGGACTTTGCTATGCTCGATATGGGGACATTGTTATACTTGGCCAGGGGACTTTTTTTACTCGATCACGGGACTTTGTTATACTAGTATCAGGGAACTTTGTTATTCTCGACCAGGGGACTTTGTTATACTCGGTCAGGGACTTTGTTATAATCAATCAGGGGACTTTGTTATGCTCGATCTGGGGACTTTGTTATACTGGGCCAGGAAACTGTGTTATACTCGATCAGGGGATATGTTATACTCGATCAGGGGACTTTGTTATACTAGACCAGGGAACTTTGTTATACTCGATCAGGGGACTTTGTTATACTCGATCAGGGGACTTTGTTATACTCGTCCAGGAGGCTTTGTTGTACTCGATCAGGGGACTTTGTTATACTCGATCAGGGGACTTGTCTTACTCGATCAGGGCCCTTTGCTATAATCGATCACCGGACTTTGTTATACTCGATAAGGGGTCTTTGTTATACTCGATATGGGGACTTTGTTATACCGGGCCAAGGGACTTTTTTATACTCGATCAGGTGACTTTGTTATACACGATCAGGGAACTTTTGTTATACTCGATCAGGGGCCTTTGTTATACTCGATTACCGGACTTTGTTATACTCGATAAGGGGTCTTTGTAATACTCGATAAGGGGAATTTGCTATACTCGATAAGGGGACTTTGTTAGACTCGAACAGGGGACTTTGTTATACTCGACCAGGGGACTTTGTTATACTCGATTAGGCGGCTTAGTTATACTCGATCAGGTGACTTTGTTATACTCGATGAGGGGCCTTTCTTATACTCGATCAGGGGCCTTTGTTATACTAGATAAGGGGACTTTGTTATACTCGGTTCAGGGGTCTTTGTTATACTCGTCCAGTGGGCTTTGTTATACTTGGATCAGGTGACTTTGTTATACTCGATGAGGGGCCTTTCTTATACTCGATCAGGGGCCTTTGTTATACTAGATAAGGGGACTTTGTTATACTCGGTTCAGGGGTCTTTGTTATACTCGTCCAGTGGGCTTTGTTATACTTGGATCAGGGGACTTTGTTATACTCGATCAAGGGACTTTGTCTTACTCGATGAAGGCCCTTTGTTATACTCGACCAGGGGACATTGTTATAATCGATCAGGGGACATTGTTTTGTTCGATCTGGGGACTTTGTTATACTGCGCCAGGAGACGTTGTTATACTCGATGAGGGGATATATTATACTCGATCAGGGTCTTTGTTATATTGGACCAGGGGACTTTGTTATACTCGATCAGGGGACTTTGTTATACTCGTCCACGGGGCTTTGTTATACTCGATCAGGGGACTTTGTTATACTCGATCAAGGACTTTGTTATACTCGACAAGGGGACTTTTTTATACTTGACCAATGGACTTTGTTATACTCGATGAGGGGCCTTTGTTATACTCGATCTGGGGACTTTGTTATACTCGATCAGGGGACTTTTTTATACTTGACCAATGGACTTTGTTATACTTGACCAGGGGACTTTGTTATAATCGATCAGGGGACTTTGTTTTGTTCGATCTGGGGACTTTGTTATACTGCGCCAGGAGACGTTGTTATACTCGATGAGGGGATATGATATACTCGTCCAGGGTCTTTGTTATATTGGTCCAGGGAACTTTGTTATACTCGATCAGGGACTTTGTTATACTCGATCAGGGGACTTTGTTATACACGTCCATGGGGCTTTGTTATGCTCGATCTAGGGACTTTGTTATACTGGGTCAGGAAACGTTGTTATACTCGATCAGGGGATATGTTATACTCGATCAGGGGACTTTGTTATACTGGACCAGGGGACTTTGTTATACTCGTCCAGGGGGCTTTGTTATATTAGGATCAGGGGACTTTGTTATTATCGACCAGGGGACTTTGTTATACTCGACCAGAGGCCTTTCTTATACTCGGTCGGGTGAGTTTGTTATAATCGATAAGGGGACTTTGTTATGCTCGATCTGGGGACTTTGTTATACTGGGCCTGGAGACTTTGTTATACTCGATCAGGGGATATGTTATACTCGATCAGGGGACTTTTTTATACTTGACCAGAGGACTTTGTTATACTCGATCAGGGGATATGTTATACTCGATCAGTGGACTTTGTTATACTCGATTACGGGCATTTGTTATACTCGATGAGGGGGCTTTGTTATACTCGACCAGGGGACTTTGTTATACTCGATCATTGAACTTTGTTATACTCAACCAGGGGACTTTTTTAAAATTAATCATGGGACTTTGTCATACTCGATCAGGGGAATTTTGTTATACTCGATCAGGGGATATGTTATACTCGATCAGGGGACCTTGTTATACTCAACAAGAGGACTTTGTTATACTCGATAAAGGGACTTTGTTATACTCAATCAGGGGACTTTGTTATGCTCGATTAGGGGCCTTTGTTATACTCGATGAGGGGGCTTTGTTATACTCGACAAGGGGACTTTGTTATACT
>NW_024728403.1:0-5705 GCF_018991925.1 Homarus americanus | reverse complement strand
GAGCGTGGTGGGCAGGGAGGTGCCGTGGGACAGGCTGATGGCGCTCAGCTAAATGGATCAAACTACAGCTACAGATGTTTGGATTAGACCACCTGTACGGATTGGACCTGTAGCGCTACCACCACCTGGCAGACTGGCTCACTAAATATCCTAATATCCGCCTAAAATTCAATTACAAGCATTTATCTCAACACTGCAAATTGAGGCTCGTGAACACACTCTACAGACTGATAATAAATACAGACCATCTACACTGATGGATCTCGCTTTCACTGCAGGAGGCTGAGGCTCAGCCCCAAGCAGTAATATAAATGAAAGGAGTTAACAACTGGGCATCCCACTCTACAAACTGAATTAGTTGCCATATATTCATTGAAACCACTTATTGCAGCAGTCTCATCATCACTGACTCTCTGTCCTCTACTTGTGGTGCCCTCGACTCAGGTTGTCACATCTCTGTCTCTGAAGCCAGACCTGCGTGCCAAGATTAATCCCAGGGTCAAGCTATTGTGGATCCTCCTGCTTATGACAGAGGTTCATTCCTCACTTATAACTCTCAAAGATTGAATACAATTTGGGTCTGTCAAAAAAAACCAGGAAGAACTTATTGATGGTTGTGCTCATTAGACAAGTGCTGCACTAGAGTCGATCCATGAGTTACCATGATGAGATGTATCTAAGTGAAGAAACGTAACATATGGAACAATGGCTAGTCACTAGATTACAAGATGTTGTAACACTAGATTAAGAGTTGGGATATAAAATACCTCAAGCAGATGTAACAAAAATAATGTAAAAGTGTTGTGTGGTCAACATATTTTACCTTCTGCAATCTCCTCTCTAAATTAGACCTTACAGGGACAGAATTCCAAAACACACACTATTATTAATGAAATAGCACAACATACTTCTATCTCAACAAACATATTAAAGATTACTTTTTTATATATCAATTCTCATGTACAGAACAAATACATGATAATGTGAATACCTCACATATTAAATGTGAATAACAAAGTGTAGTAATTTACCTCACACACTAATTCTCTGTTTATGAATTATGTATAGAACTAAACATGATAATGTAAATGAGAATACTGACAGGAGTGGCCTTTGTAAACCCTGCTAATCGCTTGCTTTACGCTCTACTGGGATGGTGTGGGGTGCACAATAAAGTAGCCACTTTGCAAGCAACAAATCAAATCAATCAGCAGATCAAGCCTTGACCCCAGCTCACACTCCCCTCGCAGCACTTGCCTCAGGCTCTCTGCCTGCCTCCTACACTGGCCAGCCTCCTACCTGATCCTCACACTGGCCAGCCTCCTACTGATCCTACCCTGGCCAGCCTCCCTACCTGATCCTACACTGTGGCCTCCTACCTGATCCTACACCTGGCCAGCCTCCCTGCCTGATCTCACTGGCCAGCCTCCTACCTGATCTACCTGGCCAGCCTCCCTGCCTGATCCTACCTGCTTGCGCCTCCCTACCTGATCCTACCCTGGCCAGCCTCCCTGCCTACATCCTACCTGGCCAGCCTCCTGATCCTACCTGGCCAGCTCCTACCTGATCCCACCCCTGGCCAGCCTCCCTACAGTCTACCTGGCCAGCCTCCCTACCTGATCCTACCTGGCCAGCCTCTGCCTGAAGTCTACACTGGCCAGCCTCCTCCTGATCCCACTGGCCAGCCTCCTACTCTGAGCCCTACCCTGGCCAGCCTCCTGCCTGATCCTACACTGGCCAGCCTCCTACCTGATCCTACCTGGCCAGCCTCCCCTGATCCCACACTGGCCAGCCTCCCTACCTGATCTACCTGGCCAGCCTCCCTACCTGTCTACACTGGCCAGCCTCCCTACCTGATCTACCTGGCCAGCCTCCCTACCAGTCCTACCTGGCCGCCTCCTGCCTGATCCCACCTGGCCAGCCCCCACCTGATCCTACCTGGCCAGCCTCCTACAGTCCTGCCTGGCCAGCCTCCCTACCTGATCCTACACTGGGCCCAGCCTCCTACCTGATCCTACCTGGCCAGCCTCCCCTGATCCTGCACTGGCCAGCCTCCCAGCCTGATCCTACACTGGCCTCCTACCTGATCCTACACTGGCCAGCCTCCCTACCTGTCCCTACCTGGCCAGCCTCCCACCTGATCCTACCTGGCCAGGCCTCTCCTGATCCTACCTGGCCAGCCTCCTACCTGATCCTACTGGCCAGCCTCCCTACAGTCCTACCTGGCCAGCCTCCCTACCTGATCTACACTGGCCAGCCTCCCTGCCTGATCCTACCTGGCCAGCCTCCCTACTGTCCTACCTGGCCAGCCTCCTACCTGATCCCTACCCTGGCCAGCCTCCTACCTGATCTACCCCTGGCCAGCCTCCCTACCTGATCCTACATAGCCTTGCTCTACCTGTCCTACCTGGCCAGCCTCCTACCTGATCCCACCTGGCCAGCCTCCTACCTGATCCTACCTGGCCAGCCTCCCTACCTGATCCTACACCCAGCCTCCCTCCTGATCCTACACTGGCCAGCCTCCTACCTGATCCCTACACTGGCCAGCCTCCTATCTGTCCCTACCTGGCCAGCCTCCTACCTGTCTACACTGGCCAGCCTCCTACTGTCCTACCTGGCCAGCCTCCTACCTGATCCTACCTGGCCAGCCTCCTATGATCCTACACTGGCCAGCCTCCTACCTGATCCTACCTGGCCAGCCTCCTACCTGATCCTACACTGGCCAGCCTCCTACCTGATCCTACACTGGCCAGCCTCCCTACCTGATCCTACACTGGCCAGCCTCCCTGCCAGTCCTACCTGGCCAGCCTCCTCTACAGTCCTGCCTGGCCAGGCCTCCCTGCCTGATCTGCCTGGCCAGCCTCCTACCTGATCCCTGCACTGAGCCTCTACCTGTGATCCTACCTGGCCAGCCTCCTACCTGATCCTACCCTGGCCAGCCTCCCTACCTGATCCTACCTGGCCAGCCTCCTACCTGATCCTACCTGGCCAGCCTCCCTACCTGATCCTACACTGGCCAGCCTCCCTACCTGATCTACCTGGCCAGCCTCCCTACCTGATCCTACACTGGCCAGCCTCCCTACCTGATCTACCTGGCCGCCTCCCTACCTGATCCTACACTGGCCAGCCTCCCTACCTGATCCTACCTGGCCAGCCTCCCTACCTGATCCTACCTGGCCAGCCTCCTACCTGATCCTACACTGGCCAGCCTCCCTACCTGATCCTACCTGGCCAGCCTCCCTACCTGATCCTACACTGGCCAGCCTCCCTATCCTGTCCCTACCTGGCCAGCCTCCTACCTGATCTACACTGGCCAGCCTCCTACTGATCCTACCTGGCCGCCTCCTACCTGATCCTACCTGGCCAGCCTCCCTGCCTGATCCTACACTGGCCAGCCTCCCTGCCTGATCCTACCTGGCCAGCCTCCCTACCTGATCCTACACTGGCCAGCCTCCTACCTGATCCTCACTGGCCAGCCTCCCTGATCCTACCTGGCCTTGCTCCCTGCCTGATCCTACCTGGCCAGCCTCCTACCGTCCTCACCCAGCCCTTCCTGTCTGTCCCCTACCTGGCCAGCCTCCCTACCTGATCCTACCTGGCCAGCCTCCTACCTGATCCTACACTGGCCTCCCTATCTGTCCCTACCTGGCCTCCCTGCCTGATCCTACACTGGCCAGCCTCCCTACTGTCCCTACCTGGCCAGCCTCCTACCTGATCCTACCTGGCCAGCCTCCTACCTGATCCTACCTGGCCAGCCTCTACCTGATCACCACTGGCCTTCCTACCTGATCTACACTGGCAGCCTCCCTACCTGATCCTACCCTGGCCAGCCTCCCTGCCTGTCCCTACCTGGCCAGCCTCCTACCTGATCCTACCTGGCCAGCCTCCCTACCTGATCCTACCTGGCCAGCCTCCTGATCCTGCACTGGCCAGCCTCCCTACCTGATCCTACCTGGCCAGCCTCCCTACCTGATCCTACACTGGCCAGCCTCCTCTACAATCCCTACCTGGCCAGCCTCTACCTGATCCTACACTGGCCAGCCTCCCTACCTGTCCTACCTGGCCAGCTCTCCTACCTGATCCTACACTGGCCAGCCTCCTCTCTGTCCCTACCCTGGCCAGCCTCCCTGCCTGATCTACCTGGCCAGCCTCCTACCTGATCCTACACTGGCCAGCCTCCCTACCTGTCCCCTACCTGGCCAGCCTCCTGCCTGATCCTACACTGGCCAGCCTCCCTACCTGTCCCTACCTGGCCAGCCTCCCTACCTGATCCTACCTGGCCAGCCTCCCTACCTGTCACCACTGGCCAGCCTCCCTACCTGATCCTACACTGGCCAGCCTCCCTACCTGATCCTACTGGCCAGCCTCCCTGCCTGATCCTACCTGGCCAGCCTCCTATCTGTCCCTACCTGGCCAGCCTCCCTACCTGATCCTACCTGGCCAGCCTCCTACCTGATCCTACCTGGCCAGCCTCCTCCTGATCCTACCTGGCCGCCTCCTACCTGATCTACCTGGCCAGCCTCTACTGATCCTACCTGGCCAGCCTCCTACCTGATCCTACACTGGCCAGCCTCCTACCTGATCTACCTGGCCAGCCTCCCTACCTGATCCTACACTGGCCAGCTCCTACCTGAGTCTACCCTGGCCAGCCTCCCTACCTGATCCTACCCTGGCCAGCCTCCCTACCTGATCCTACCCCTGGCCAGCCTCCCCACTGATCCTACACTGGCTAGCCTCCCTACCTGTCCCTACCCCACAGCCTCCCACTGATCCTGGGCCCCTGGCCAGCCTCCCTACCTGATCCTACCCTGGCCAGCCTCCCTACCTGATCCTACCCTGGCCAGCCTCCCTACCTGTCCCTACCCTGGCCAGCCTCTGTGCCTGACCCTACCCTGGAAAATCTCTGTGCCTGACCCTGGCCAGCCTCTGCACCTGACATGACCCAACCTAACCTAAACACAATTTAAACTAAACTGAACAAGACTAAACCACGCTTCTATCTATCTAAATTTTGTCAAGCTCAAATAATCCTTGTCACCACTGTCATGCACCCACCAACCCACAGTCATACACCCACCAACCCACAGTCATACACCCACCAACCCACAGTCATACACCCACCAACCCACAGTCATACACCCACCAACCCACAGTCATTCACCCACCAACCCACAGTCATTCACCCATCAACCCACAGTCATACACCCAGCCTCTGTATCTGACTTTACCTGACCTGACTTAACCAGATCCAATCAAGAAACCCATTATTTTTCACCTCTATTACACCTTGAAGCAGGTATCGAGGCCACCTGACCTGACCTCAGTTACTCTGCAATATTCCCAAGGCATCTGACCACCTCTGCTAGCGTATTCGGTACACCTAACATGACATGACCTGACCTGACCTGACCTGGCCTGACCTCCAAGAACGAGAAAATATACCCAAGATCTATTTAAATCTATCCCAGAAATTTAAACCTTCAATATATTTGTTTTTAGTTCATTTGTTATGTCTTTGTTTTGCTCTTGTGTTTACGGTTCTTGTTTATGAATTAAAGAAACAATAAGAGAATCCAGCCCGTCAAACTTCTACTGATAATCACAACTCGAATTGTGCAACTGAAGAACAACAACAACAATAAGAAGAACAAGAACAAAAAAAACAGCAGGATATAATTCCTATAGAACCTCATGACTAGTTTAGT
>NW_024728402.1:0-14473 GCF_018991925.1 Homarus americanus | reverse complement strand
TCAGTGTACTTCCAACAGGTTACGTATTGCTAGCCTCGTTAATATGTTTACATATCAGCCTCATCAATGTTACCTTTTGCCAGCCCCTCTATTAATGTCCATGCCACCAGCCTCATTACTGTCACACCACAGCCTCATTACCCCACCACCACAGCCAAACTACTCACAGGCCTCATAACGTTCTGTTCACCAGCCTCGTTAATATGTTAACAGCACCAACAGCCTCATAAATGCAGCACACTAGCCCCAATAACGTCTAGCACCACCAACCTCATTAATACATTTTACATCACCATACTCATTAATGTTGCACCACCAGCTGTCATATGTCACAGCAACAACAGCCCATTAATATCACGCACCACCAGCCTCGTTAATATGTTACAGCACCACAGCCCATCAATGTTACAGCACCCAGCCTCATCAATATTACATCATTCACTCCAGCCCCAAACGTAAAAGCACCACCAGCCCCAAACGTCCAACACCACCAACCCCACCAATATTACAGCACCACCAGCCTCATAAGCTACAGCACCACCAACCTCATGATAGTTACACAACTCAGCCTCACAAATGTTACACATTAGCCTCATATATGTTACAGCACCACCAGCCTCTTAATGTCATAGCACCACCAGCCTCATTAATGTCACAGCACCACCAGCCTCGTGTTACAGCACCACCAGCCGTATTAATGTCACAGCACCACCAGCCACATTAATGTCACAGCACCACCAGCCTCGTTAATGTCACAGTACCACCAGCCTATTAATGTCACATCACCACCAGCCTCATCAATATTACAGCACCACAGCCTCAAATGTCACATACCACCAGGCTCATTTAAGTCACAGGACCACCAGCCTCGTTAATATGTCACAGCACCACCAGCCTCATTAATATGTTACAGCACCACCAGCTTCATTAATGTCACAGCACCACCAACCTCATCAATATTACAGCACCACCAGCCCCATTATTATGTTACAGCACCACCAGCCTCATTAATGTCACAGCACCACCAGCCTCATTAATGTCACAGCACCACCACTGTATTACTGTCACAGCACCACCAGCCTCACATATGTCACAGCAATTCACCAGCCCTGTTACTATGTCACAGCACCACCAGCCTCATTAATGTCACAGCACCACCAGCCCCGTTACTATGTCACAGCACCACCAAGCCTCATTAATGTCACAGCACCACCAGCCTCATTAATATTACAGCACCACCAGCCTCATTAATGTCACAGCACCACCAGCCTCATTAATGTCACAGCACTATAGCCTTGTTACTATGTCACAGCACCACCAGCCTCATTAATGTCACAGCACCACCAGCCTCGTTACTATGTCAGCACCACCAGCCCATTAATGTCACAGCACCACCAGCCTCATCAATATTACAGCACCACCAGCCTCATTAATGTCACAGCACCAACCCCCATTAATGTCACAGCACTACCAGCCTCGTTACTATGTCACAGCGCCACCAGCCTCATCAACATTGCAGCACCACCAGCCTCATTAATGTCACAGAACCACCAGCCTCATTAATGTCACAGCACTACCAGCCTCGTTACTATGTCACAGCAACACCAGCCTCATTAATGTCACAGCACCACCAGCCTCATCAATATTACAGCACCACCAGCCTCGTTACTATGTCCAGCACCACCAGCCTCATTAATGTCACAGCACCACCAGCCTCATCAATATTACAGCACCACCAGCCTCATTAATGTCACAGCACCACCAGCCCCATTAATGTCACAGTACTACCAGCCTCGTTACTATGTCACAGCACCACCAGCCTCATGTCACAGCACCACCAGCCTCATCAATATTACAGCACCACCAGCCTCATTAATGTCACAGCACCACCAGCCTCATGTGTCACAGCACTACCAGCCTCTGTTACTATGTCACAGCACCACTAGCCCCTCATTAATGTCAGCACCACCAGCCCTCATTAATGTCACAGCACCACCAGCCTCATCACTATTACAGCACCACCAGCCTCATTAATGTCACAGCACCACCAGCCTCATATCTCACAGCACTACCAGCCTCGTTACTATGGCACAGCACCACCAGCCTCATTAATGTCACAGCACCACCAGCCTCATCAATATTACAGCACCAGCCTCATTAATGTCACAGCACCACCAGCCTCATGAATGTCTCAGCACCACCAGCCTCATTAATGTCACAGCACCACCAGCCTCCTTTTGTTGAATGGTTTAAGAGTTTGAGCGCTATTGAATATACATTACAGATAATAAACTGAAAGCGTAGCGGCAAACAGTAACATTTAACACAGAACTATACACAGTATTCTGCAAAGGAAATTTCTTCGTTCACTAAGAAGATGGTGAAATGTAAATATTAACAATGAATCTTCATGCAAGATAGTAAATCCTCCTCCTCCCTCCCTCCCACACACACACACACACACACACACACACACATCAAATGCGGCTGTGAATTTTTTTATACGATGTTATCGGAGTTTCGGTTAATGTCACGCCCACTGAAAACCCTTGCACCTCATCCACCGATTCGTCTCCAGCTGCATTTTATCTCTGTGAATATCTTAAATCGAGGTATATGACAACAACTCCAAAGCACAGGATGAGGATCAGCTCTGCAGAAGTTTCGGCAGTGATCCAAAACTTCACCGTCCACGTGCTCTGTCATCCAGGGCAGGGATTAAACATGTGATAAACTTGTTTATTATGCTTATTATGTTTCTTGAAGGCCACAACAATGACAATAACAATAATAATAAAACGAGGTACATCACTGTGTCTCTTTCTTTTCTCAGAAAGATGTATAAACACTGCTCCCATATTTTGTAGACAAGGAATGTTTGAATTACAATAGAACATTTTCTCACATGTTGATGTCGAGGTCTTTCACAGTAGGGACAATAGTTGCTGTGATAAAAGCATTCACGTGATTCCACCAAAACTCTTAAAAACAGTGTAAACTAAATATTTTTTTCTGAAACATCCTCTCTCTCTCTCTCTCTATATATATATATATATATATATATATATATATATATATATATATATAGCATGTACAATAAATTATAGCTCTTGTTGTTTTGCCTATACAGACATATAAAACAGACGTAACCGCCTTTCTTTAGGGAGACTTGCCGGAGACCGTGTAAGTAGATCGAACTGACTCAGCAAGGCAGGAGGGAGGTACTGTAGGTGTTGCCTCGTTGCCAGTCACTGTCCTCAATGTTCCCAAACACTTCCTTCTTCCTCGTCCACTCTCCTCTCCCTGGGAGTGCCATGAGTCAACCGGGAGTATGATCACTTTGTTCGAGGCGATGGTGTCCCTCGAGCATGTTGCTATACAAAGCCCTGGGAAGATGACCTACTTCCTGTGTGCAGTATGATGCTTCAGTGAGAGTACAAAGACCTCGTCCCCTGAGTACAAAGACTTAGTCCCTAAATTACAATGACCCTAGTCTGAGTACAAAGACCTAATCCCTGAGTACAATGACTAGTCCTGAGTACAAAGACTTAGTCCCTAAGTACAATGACCTAGTCCCTGGTGGACCTAATCTGAGTACAATGACCTAGTCCCTGAGTACAAGACCTAGTCCTCTGGTATAATGACCCTCGTTCCGTGAATAAATCAGTCAATATTGCTATAAGTACAAGAAATAATCACTTGTGCCATGTGAATTCTTTCCCGAGCACAAAACCTTACTCCTTTGAGTACAATGAATGAAGTCCTGAGTACAATGACTGAGTTCTTAAGTATAGCTATGCCTCATTGTTTGAATTAAATAACTAAATCCACGGCACAATGACCTATTCTCCTGATTACAATGATTTAGTCCTTGGATACGATTGACTGTCACCCGAGTGGAAATAGCTGTTTTGAGTACGATGACGGTCCAATGGGTCCCTGAGTACGATGACTAGTTCCCTGAATATGGTGAGAAATCTTTTGAGTATGATGCCTTGAGTAGAATTATTCAACCCTTCAGTACAATGACAGTCCCTTGAGTGTAATAAATTCATCCCTGAGTATGATGATTTTTTTTTATATAAATGATCCAGTAGAGATGAAACATGACAGATTACTCTCCAAGACATTCCCTACTAAAACTGAAGATGTCTGAGTCTGCAGCAGTGAACTGTTACAGGTCATGGAGAGGACAGAGGAGAAACAATTTGTGACATAAGTTGTTCGGGAATATATCACTTACGGTAAGAGCATTGAATACTGACAGCATGTTCTCGTAGGTAGCACAGTACAACAGAGAAAGGTGATGCTCTGGTCAGGTAATTGTTGGTGGTGATGACGGGTCTTCTGCAATGAATCGAAAGGTAAAATGTCCTCAACACCATATGACAACATTAATCCACAAGGAGTGCATTGACATTCATAAATGATTGCCAGCTGTTTATTGGTCATGTGAGGACTGATTTTTAAAATATAGTCTTATTACGGAGAGTTCAGTGGTAGGTGTTGAATTTAAATTTTTTGGCCTCTTCTTATTAGTTACAGTAGAAACAAAATAAATACAGAACCATGAGGAACGTAGACGTTTTCTAACGTATAAACTTCTCCTCCTCAACCCCGATAACGCGCTGAGCAACAGACCAAGGAAAACAAACAAAATCCTCAAGTCTGCCCAGCGGTCTGCTCAAGTGCCACAGATTGACTGAACTTAACACTTTGAGTATGATGACGTAACCCTTTCCGTACGAGGATTTAAAACGCTTGAGTATTTTGACTTATACCTCTTGGGTACGATGAGAACCCTTGAATATAATAACAGGCCATGAGGTACCATGTTTTAGCCTCTTGAGTATGACAGCTCAACCTCAAGTATGATGCAACTGCAGGTATGATGACAATCCTTCCAGTGCGATAACGTAACCCTTCACTTCTTCAGTACGAGATGGTTTAACCCCTGCGTTAACTCATCGTACTGAAGGAAGTTATTATAGCGAAGGACAATCATCGTACTGAAGGGGTTAAGTCATCGTACTGAAGGGGTTAAGTCATCGTACTCAAGGAATTGTCATTGTACTGAAGGACTGAGGAGAACTGTAGTAGACAAAGAAATAGTCTGAAAGAGTGTTAAGAGATAATTGTATTGTTGATCAGAAAGAGATCAATGAAGGGTCCAACTGCTCTGCATCAATCGGTCCATTTGGGTGAAGTTGGAAATTGTGTTATATGATGCAACAAGGTACAATAAGAAAGTGCTCACCTTCCCTCACCATGTCCCGTCAGAGCGAGAGCCAGTTAGTGGATGTTGAAATCAGCCAGCATTTGTGAGTTCAGTTGTGGATCAGGTTGATGTAACGTAAATTGTCAGTAGAGAATGTCCAATAACACTGAGCAGTGAGCAACAGCACTGACAATTTTGTAAACAGAAGCCCAATGGGGTAAAACACTTAAGAGAGTCATATTTTTCCGAATAAAATTGCAGTCATATATATAATAATAATTGCAAGCATTGCAACCCAGAATTCAACAACACAAGATGTAAAAAAGGAAACCAGATACCAGATGAACAACGATGCCATAGAGAAATCCGACATGCAGAAGAGATTTAGGAGTAATGATAAGTAGGAACCCAAGGTTAACAATGTGTTTTTGCTCGTAATATGCTTAATAAAGTACTTGGGTTCAAAACAAAAGGAGCAGTAGTTACAAGACTAGGAGGTCATCCAAAACTGTATCTTGTTTGGAGTACCAACACCTGATTACGAAAGTTCAAGTTATGGTCACTGATCATAGAATGGATATAGAACCTTGGAATGAATTCAGAGGAGAATGACAAGACTAATCCTACATTAGGAACCTGAGTATAGAGACAGGTTAAAGCATCTTTTGACCAGCCCCTCGAGAGACGTAGAGCGAGGGCGAACCTGATAGAGGGTATAAGGAAGGCAGGGCTAAATAAAGGGACATTACAAGTACCTAAACCATCCAACCAGGACAAACTCGTAACAATGGTTTTAAATTAGACAAATTTAGATTTAGGTGAAATAGGAAACACTGGGTTTAAACAGAGGTGATGAATGGAACAAGTTACCAAATATTCATTAACTCGAATACGCTGAATAGCTTCAAAATAGGTTGATGCTAATATGAGCAATAGGGGTTGGGGTGTACTAAATCGGGACTGCTCCAGTTTGGGCCAATGCCCGCTGCAGTTTCCTCCATTCTTATGTTCTTAAGGCCAATATTAGAACGGCATCTGAAAAGAAGTGCACTTTCTTGTTCATGTTAGAACAATAATCATCCCATAGATTGGGAAAACAGTTGAAGTGTACAAATCTTCATGCGTCACAGAAAGACTTCGAAATAAGTTTGATTAGAGAAATGTATTCTTTAAACCTTAGTGATGATTCAGTACAAACTGATAATATGTTACAAAAATTTATTTGTCAGAGGCCCAAGGTTAAAAATGCTTGAGCATGTAAAGTAGATGTTGATAGATGACAAGTGGGTTCTTATATTTTTACCTGACGACATGACTAGTTATGTCGCCTCGTTCTTATAACTTTTTATATTTGCTTGGGTTGTGTGTATATTACTGGATGGTATGTTTTTGACCTGACCTCGTGTTTTGTAAGGTCAAACCCATATATAAGTTTCCAGTCTTTGCAATTCAGTTGCTCTAGATATTACCTGAATAGCAAAGGTTAAGGTTTCCATTGTTTCCTTTTCTTGATGATTTTATCAAGATTTATCTTATCCACATTTCCTATTGGGATCTACATGATATATAAGAACATAAGAATGGAGGAAACTTCAGAAAGGCCCTATTGGCCCATACTGCAAAGTCCTGTATACCCAACCCCTATTGCTCATATAAGCATCCAACCTATGTTTGAAGCTATTCAGCTATTCGAGTTAATGATGATATTTGGTAACTTGTTCCATTCATCCACTGTTTCCAAATCAGTGTTTACCTATTTCGCCCCTAAATCTAAATTTGTCTAATTTAAAACCCATTGTTATGAGTTTGTTCTTGGTTGGATAATCTGAGACCTTGTAATGTCCCTTTGTTTAGCCCTGACTTCCACTTATACACCTCATCAGGTCGCCCCCGCTTCACGCCTCGAGGGAGGCAAATTAAGATGCTTTAGCCTGTCTCTATACTCAAGGTTCCTAATGCCCGGGATTAGTCTTGTCATCTTCTCTAAATTCTTTCCAATGATTCTATATCCATTCTGTAATACGGTGACCATAACTGAACTGTGTAATCCAGGTGTGGTCTCACAAGAGCAAGATAGAGTTTAGGATGACTGTTAGTCTTGTAACTAACACTCCTTTGTATGAACCCAAGCACTTTATTAGCCTTGTTATGAGCAAAACACATTGTTTACTTGGCTTAGGTTCCTACTATCATTACTCCTAAATCTCTCTAGTCGGATTTTCTATAGCATCGTTGTTCATCTGGTATCTGGTTTCTGTTTACATTCCTATACTGATAATTTACATTTGTCCACGTTGAATTTCATCTGCCATTTTTCAAACCAATTCGAAAAATGGTTTAGATCTTCCTATACTATATATATATATATATATATATATATATATATATATATATATATATATATATATATATATATATATATATATATAATATATATATATATATATAATATATCAAATTATGCATTTGCTGAGGAAATGCTATTTAAGAAAAATGTTTTCCTATGCATATTACTTTTGAATAAGCGTTTTTTATATTATTCAATGCCGTAATAATAAATAATGTATTAAATACATTTTGAATTTTTTTGTAAATTCACAAAAAGCATTCTTTGCTACACAGAGCTTTTTTCTTAATGTGTTATTTGTCAAAAGTGTAGAATTTGTGACTTTGATATTTAGCTTCATCACTTTTTATCTAAAGTTCTCGTCATTTTTTTCATTTTTATCTTTAATCTTAAACATGCAGTGTGAATTTATTTCGAAAAATTAATGTTTTATACTTCTATCACTCTGTCCCCAGATGAAGCGAAGCTAAAGAAAGTGGTGCTGTGTATAGAAAAAGAGAAAAGGAGAGGAAGTATTAAACAAGAATAAAGGGCACTCTTAAAATACATCAGTCGATAGAAACCAAATCATTATCAAATTCAAGGATTCAAGTTCAACTTCAAGCGATTCGTCAACTTCAACTCCTTCCAAGTGATGAAGAACATGAAGAAGAAATATTCCGGGACCAGCTGTGGACACAGTGGACATAAAAGATGTTGGCCTATGGCCAAGCAAGATTAGCAATGACACACGGATCTTTCTGAGAAATATGCCTTCCTTACCCCATTGAATCTTTTGGATGATAAATATGAGTGTCAAATAGACTGATCACGACGACATTGATAAAGAGGAGTTCCTCGTTGAGAGAAATAGACTTCAGCATTTTGTTGCTGTTAAGGCTATAACTATTAAAGACAGAATACAGACGTGAAAGAAGGCCCCTTGAACTTTTGCAGTTTATTCAAAAGTATAACCTTGTCCTGGTTCCAAATATAGTAATATTGTTGAGGATTTTCCTTACAATTGCTGTTAGTGTTGCTACCTGTAGAAAGGAGTTTTTAAAACTAAAACGATCAAGAATTACTTAAGATCTACTATGAGCACCTTGCGGTTGAGAAATCTGCCATACTGTCTATAAGAGCGACAATTGACAGATGAAATAGTTTACATTGTCATTGAAGAATTTGCCAACAAAAAAACAAGAAAAGTACTTTGTAGAAAGTTAGAAGCCATTTCAGAAATAAAGATGGTCCTAATTTTTACACTTTTTTACTTTTTTCCCATCCTATATGTCGTTTTGCTTTTGTTTAACTGTTACTTATAAAGTTTAAGTATGTTTTGTGTATTTAAAGCATATACTATATTTGAGTATGGAAAGTACAGTAATATTATAATGGTACACAAACTATTTAATATATATATATAAGAGTGAGTCACTGTGCAATATGTATTTGGGCACGGGGCGGCAATCAAGGCCCCCTGGCGGCACACACTCTAGCTACGCCACTGACAACAGCCTAACTATTTTATCATTAGACGATATGAACCAACCACCCAATCTAAAACCGCGAGTCTTCAACATACAGTGTGGACGCCACTACAGCCAGTGTTTATTGAGAATTATTGCAGTAGTTCACTTCTAAGGAGTGTTGTAACTTAATTTACCTGACTATGCATCTAGACTTATGGAGTTTACTTGTAATAAATGGATGTCTATATTTCACGTAATGTCTGTATAAGCGAAGCTAGTTGAGATCATGGTAAGTCTGCTAAGATGGTAGTAACCTGTAGTAAACAATGACTCATCGACATCCAGAATTCCTGCGTTTGTAAAATCTAAGTTTATTGAGTTTTCATAGCAGTAAGCCAAGTACAACGGTTAGTTTATGGGGTGGTGAATTTGTGGTTCGGCCTACAACTTTTTCACACGTTCACCAGTGTCTTCTGGAAACCATTGTTCTGATGTAAAAGTTATGACAGCAAATCAATCCTCTGGTACCGTAGTGCTCAATGCTGTAGAAATTATTTCTCGACAACTTATGCACGTTACTACAAGGCCGTGCGAAGGTTTAATCAATGAAACATCCACCGTGAAATATATTAGGCATTAAATACTCTTGGAAGTTGACCAGAGTTTTAATATTAAATGTGTTGTGTTCCCGAGAGGGGGTAGTGAAGCTTCGAGTTTGTATAATCTCTTACTCTCAGGAAATGATTATATTTTTATTCTAATCTTCATTAAAATTCAGATTTAATTTCGTAAAGCTTAGTTATCTTCCTCTTGTTTTATAATCCATAGTTGGGGGTGCGGCCTTCCGTCCTGAAGGTACCTGGTTCACGCCGAGGTACCTCAAGTCTATCATCCTTTGAATGGGTATACATAATTTTACTGCCAAGAAAAAGAAGGTGATCGAAAGTACTCGGCCACACCGCCTTTCATATAATGTGGGCTACCTACTTATATACCAAAAGTACTACCGACAATATTAAAATGTCGGTGAATGCTATTCTTCGGAAAACCCTCTTATACTGTACGTTGATAAAATTTAAGGAAATTAATTCGTATCTGGTAAAATAGCCAAATTACCCACAGTAGGATACGTTAGGGTTAGGTAGGCTTTGCTTGAAACTATATTCATTTACATCCACATGATAGTTTATGACCAGTCATAAGTTTCCAAAAAAGACGAATGCAACTATTCCTATTTAGTGAGCCACACACACACACACACACACAAACACAAAAGATAAGGTGCTCCAGTGTTTCACTTTTCCTGTGTGTGGTTTTATCGATATATATATATGTATATGTATATATATATATATATATATATATATATATATATATATATATATATATATATATATATATATATACTCAAAGATATTGAAGCATAATGTGTTGTCTAATGGTAGACTCTTGCTGCCATATGGCATCACAATACCTGTGACTAAGTCCCAGGTTGCTCTATCTGACTTTCTGCCCCATTTACACACAATTGGAGTGGTCGTCATAATTGTTTTCTTACTTATTACAGCACAACATACTGTATATACCGTATATCGTTCCTACTATTTTTTTCTTTATTTATTATTACTAGTAGCATAATAATTTGTATTATAATTTGACTCTATTTCTATAAATTTTATTAACTATTAATATTATTATTATTATTATTATTATTATTACTAGTTTTAGTTTATTATTGTTATCATAGACTCCACACCAATGAACCGGTTTAACACTACACACCAAGTTTTCACCACAAACGGGGGAAAACTACGAATTGAATTTATCGCTAACACTTCCTAATTAACTCTAAAAAACCAAAGGATGTATTATTACTAAAATATGTTTGATGACAAAGTTATCCATTGCCTGATGCCACTTAACTATTTGGTCTTAACATACAAAAAGAAAAGTGATAAATTACTGAAGCAGCTTAAACAAAAAATTAACACAACTACCTATTGTTTAACATCACATATAAGTTTAGCAGCACAAACATTACATACAAAAGTTTATAATTATTTAACATTACATACAGAGTTTAACATTATTTAACAAAAAACATACAAGTTAAAACATCACTTCTAACATTACATACAGAGTTTAACAGTATTTAACATCACATTCAAAATTTAACATCATTTAACATTACATACAGAGTTTAATATAATTTAACATTAGATAATAAGTTTAAATCATTAACATTAAATAATAAGTTTAAAATTTTAGCATTAGACACAAAAAGATCTTATATGAAGTTTAATCTTAACCTAACCTAACATACACACACACCAAAAAAAATGACACCATAGACAATAAAATAGTTAACTAAATATGAGATAAAAACACTACAAAAATAAAATTCAGCACTAAAGAAATGAAACACCTACACAAATAGAGAAGTTGATCGGTTCATGTTCAGTACTCACGGTGCTGGATAGAGGCACTGCCCCAGCAACTGAGCCAAGTGAAGTTAGTGTTGTTTAGACACACAGGAAACGTTATCAGTTACCAAAGCTAATGCATGTGTGTGTGTGTGTGTGTGTGTGTGTGTGTGTGTGTGTGTGTGTGTGTGTGTGTGTGTGTGTGTGTGTGTGTGTTAACGCCACAAAAATACTTCCTAATCATGCCTATACACAATAATCTAGTCATTATATCATTGGTTGTTTTATAGGGTATTTCACACTAGGATGCTGTGTCCACAAGAGCAGCTGGGGTGAGGTGAGGTAGCTGGTGAGGTGGGGAGGCCGGTTAGTGCCTGTTTCACTTAATGTGGGTTACAAATAAGTGTGGACGCAAAACTTGCAAACCTTTGATCTTATATACCGAATTTTTCCCTCGTGGGCTGACGACCCTAAATATTCTCAAGTCCATCTGTCTAAAATAAATAAAATATAAAAATTTTGGTTCTATCAACCTCGACTTTCGAAAACAGTGGCCGAAGAAGAGGAGTTTATTTCTCTCGTCGGGATTCATTATATGTAGTATCATGCCCGATCCAAACTGTTCAAATTTACCTGTGAGGATGACACACCTCGGGCTAACATTATCTACTACACACTATGTTCTCCTTGATCAAAAAATATGTAAAGCCGAAACACATCGGTATTTCCTGCATTAACGATATTGGGGCACAATAACAGTCAATACCGTTTTTATCCTAAAGGCACAGAGTACATGCGGTTAGGATGTTTCACACCTTTCATAACAAAACTGATTAGTGTTAGAACGATATACAAATTGTATTTCAAATTTATTTAACCTAAACTGGGTGTTATGCCGAGGTTTAATTTCGTATTATAATTTTGTAAACTAGGGCTTTTTTTTAATTGTTTTCTGTCCTATGCAGCAGTTATTTTGAAAAAAAGAAGAAGAAATTTTCGTGTATATATTAGGTATTAATTATAAGAATATTCTAGATCTCAGAATGCATTGGCATTATTTTTTTTAAGATTTATTTTATTATTGTAAGCCTCTGATCAGAGTAGAACGTTTTAGAATCTCCCAGGCGTCTCTAAGTGATTCTAGGATGTTCGAGAAGCGTCTGAGGCGGGGTAAAAGTAAACAGAAGCGAGCAGGCTAGAGTTAGTCAATCGCTTCTGTTCGTGTAAAAGAATATGCCTAGTTGGCGGTAAAACAGGCCAGAACACAATTGCAAAGTAATGTGGAATTAAGCGTAATAGAAAGTGAGAAGACTAAGGAATTAAAAATAATTGGTAGTGCTGACTATATATCTGAAGCGTGGGGTCAAACTGTGAAGTACATTACCCTGTTAACAGTGTTGTGGAGAATCATTGCTTGTAAAGAAGACTACAGTGTAAGTGTATTTCTGTGGTCTGGTGGAAATCTGCATTTTGCCTGTTGTTTGTCTGTACACCGATACCGATCGTTGGAAAGTTACTGGGGACTGGTGACAGCCAGTAGTAATTCGACAACACTTGTGAGGTATCTATCAAGCTTCTTGTACAAACGACTCTGGCCATGGTAACCGGTGGTGGAAGCTGGGTAAGCGGTGAAAAGGAGGAGGGCTGTAACACGGGTATACTTATTGAATTAAACAAGCATTCGGCAGTGATGCAAGTTTGGCTACTCAGCGCTACCTGATACAGGAGCTAGGGAGGATAAGGTGACACGTCCTTCTGTACTATATAGAAGTTACATCCCTAACTTATCAATGACTTCAGACTAATAATTCATGCCAACATTTTAGGCAAGAAAAGTGCATAAATTACTTGATCTTAAAAAAAAAGAAAAAAGCCGGGTTAAAAGGCAAACTATTTTATAATTTACTAGGATTTGCCACCCCAACCTAGAGTTGGCCAAGATGGGTAAAGAGGTCTGTGTAGATACCCCATTGTTCTTGATAGTCTTGTCGAGGGTTATTTGAATCCCAGTACCGCTCTTGCTTCCATCACTTCATCCCATCAAGCATCTGTGACTTGGATCAATCACGATACCTTGATTCTAAGAAAAAGTGCTTTTCAGCGATATTGTGTTTCGAGTTGTTGCGTCCTACGGCCAGTCTTTACATTTTGCTATATTTAAAAAATTCTCAGTCCTTCATTTGAAAAAAGCTCATGATTTTGTACGGCTGAAACTTCTTCTTGACTTGCCACACTTGCTTTGTCTGTAAACTTGGTTACTTTGGCTCGGATAAATACTCATCAATAGGCGCTTAATTGCAAAACAGGTTAAGCCCTGAGTATTTATCCTGTGTTACCTAGCTCAAAACCTATTTTCTTTCTGAATGTAATCCGTTTATAACACCTGTTGTTGCTTCGTTTTCTTTTGTTTCAATGCTTAATATTAATTGTAATATTTTGCTTTGTGATACGATGCCTGGACCTTAAGAGTGAGCCAAAAGTGTAGGGTTATGTTAAACGTCATAGACTTAAGACGTTTAAACCTAGGTAAACCTTGCCTACGTGATCTCACATACACATCTCAAGAAATGTGACTTGGCTAGGTTTGGTATTAGAAGATGGTGTCTTCAAAATTTTTCTCAGAGTTCGCATAGACTAATATGGCTGATTTACAGTCTATATACACTTTTCTTAAACCAGGCATATATTGAATAGTAGTCTAGTGAAGTGTAACTCTGTTGTCTAACTCCTTATACCTTGGTCTGTGTCTGACATTTTCTTGTTGATGCTATTTCTTTTTAATTAATTTTACAGCCCTTTGGGCCTGGAGGATATGTATTCTCTCCTGGTATTAGGCACGCCATTCAGCGTGTGTGAATATGGATGAAAAGTAATCATTTAGGTGTTTTCATCATTTAGCGAGTCAACAGTATCTCTCTGTCTCCACTTTTGCTCCTGATACAGTATAGTATGATTCTGGGGATTTTTCTTATTTTGATAATTTTTTCTTGAAGTGTCGTTTTTGATGATCTAATTTCTAATCAAGTCACATCGC
>NW_024728401.1:0-18416 GCF_018991925.1 Homarus americanus | reverse complement strand
CCCTTACTCCCACCCCTTACTCCTACCCCTTACTCGCACCCCTTACTCCCACCCCTTACTCCCACACTTACTCCCACGCCTTACTCCCACTCCTTACTCCCACCCCTTACTCCCAACCCTTACTCCCACCCCTTACTCCTACCCCTTACTCCCACCCCTTACTCACACCCCTAACTCCCACCCTTACTCCCACGCCTTACTCCCATGCCTTACTCCCACCCCCCCTTACTCCCACCACTTACCCCACCCCTTACTCCCACCCCCTACTCCTACCCCCCCTACTCCTACCCCTACTCCCACCCCCACTCCCACCCTTACCCCAATCTGCTACTCCCACCCCTACTCCCACCCTACTTCCCACCCCTTACTCCCACGCCTTACTCCCACGCCTTTACTCCTACCCCTTACTCCTACCCCTTACTCCCACCCCTTACTCCCACCCTTACTCCCACGCCTTACTCCCACCCCTTACTCCCACCCCTTACTCCCACCCCTTACTCCCACCCCTTACTCCTACCCCTTACTCCCACCCCTTACTCCCACCCTTACTCCCACGCCTTACTCCCACCCTTCACTCCTACCCTTCGCTTCTACCCCCACTGTTACCCCACACTACGCTGGTAATTGAAGACATCATACATTTGTTCACTTAGACACCACTTATTATTCAGGACCTAATGGCTATAATATCAGAGTCATTATTCTTAACTCAACTTTATATATATATCAATTGTCAAAAACCTTCACCACAAGAAAGAAAAGAACAGTCGGGTATGGCAGAAAATGTAATAAACGAACATGGAGTAAGACATCAAGCTCCATATTGTAAACAAGATCATCGTCATTGTTTATTTATTGCGAGGAAAAATATTGTTCGCAATATAATTATAAAAACCTTCTGTAATTCATTCTCTTCATTACACTAAAAGGTAATGAAGTATATAAAGAAAATAGCTTATAAATTACTAAAATAAAAATACGTATAAAAAAGTAAAATAACATCTATTGATGGAATAGAAAAGAATTATATCGTAAGTGGGTAAAAGATTTCTTGGGTAGGTTTTAGAATACAATAACTGTTTTCTGCATTACACCGATGGTTCCAAGTCAGAAATTATCCTTAAGTTTTGTGAATCAGTATTTACAGTTTTTCTTAAAGGGTGACTTAAGTTACGGTCACACGATCCCTTTGATGAGCAATTAATTTGGAGCAAGAAATTACGAGTAATTTCTTCCAAATGTGGTCACACGAGTGGCTCTTGGTTCAGTTACTACAGCAAGAAAAAAAGTTAACGCCACTGTGCGAGTAGAAGGGAGACGGAACATCACAACAACAATGCAGACGACGCAGCAGCTATCCTTGGTATTATTGTTATTATTAAAAAGAAATGAGAGAAAGCGAAGAAAAACTATTGGGGACTCGTAAGTGGCTGGCGAGGAGGAGGAACGAGTGTTTAATATAGACTGGTTCAACTATCGTAGTTACAGTAGGGAGGGTTGTTAGTGTGTGGAGAATGACCGGCTGTATGGGCTTGTGTTTTGTAAACAAACACGCCAAAACACCACCCAAATAATAAACTCAGTGTGTCGTAAAAAACTGCTTGTGCATTTTATACATAATGTTATTGATCTATGTTATATATAGCCAAGGTAAATACTCGATAAATAAGCTTCGTGTCATTAAATATGGTATTAACCGGGTTTTGAACCGATAATCTTGCTCGAAATAGTCAAGAAATTGACTATCACGATTGTCAATAAAAATGCTTCAAAAACTTGCTCGAATTTCTCGAAAATTGCTCGAAATAACTTTCCGGCAAGAAATTGCTAAAAAAAAATGCGCCCATGTGACCAGTGCTTTAAGAATTGTATGATATCCTCATGGCAATGGAAACACACACACACACACACACTCACCCCATACACAGTCACACACTCACCATGCACAATCACACACACCCATACACACACCGTACATGCACAAACCATACACACACATACACACACACACACGATCACACACACCATACATACACACACCATACACATACACACACCATACACACATACACAAACACACACACACACACCATGCACACACCATACAAACAAACAAACACACACCATATACACACACACACACACACACAATGCACACACACACACCATGCACACTCACACACACACACACCATGCACACTCACACCATGCACACTCACACCATGCACACACACACACTAATTGTTTTAATTTAGTTCTTGGAACTCTTAAGTGGCAGCGCTTGATGTAAACACTTCTTGGCATTTTCTGTTTATCTAGTAGCAGGTATACACACAGATGTAATATGAGAAAATAAATTATGAATTCTGTCCAGGGAAGTGTTGTGAATATGACCTTGAGATAACACTTGTGTTAAGTGTGAATTTCCCTGTCTAGTGATATGTCCAACTACTACTCTGGGCCGCGAGACAGTGGTAGTGATTACAGATTGCCCACGAGGGGCCTAGTTTATTGGGCACCCCCTTACATCCTGTGCAAGGTGAAGCGCAGAAGCGTTTACAGTGCCCAACTGGGAAGCATGCGGAGTTCATGCTTGCTTTTATGACTCATGCATTAAGGGCGTAAAAGGCCTGAAGGGTCATGGGTTTTGTCAGCAAGTTACATAAAGTGACAATGATGAGTGTGTGGGGGGAAAATTCCCTGTACAATTTATCTGTTTATGGCAAAGTGTGGCAGGTCCCTATTAATGTGAGCGGTGTTTACTGAATCAGCTGACCCTGGCTCGACCTTTTGAGAGACGCAAGCCAAGTGATCTAAGAGTCGTGAATAACATGGTGAATTACTTGGTGTTATTCATTTGGGTGAATATTTGTATAAATCAAAGGTGCTGTCACACACACACACACACACCACACGTGGCACACCACCAACACACAGTTTCTGAGAAGGAGTTTGAGATTGTATTTAACGAAGTCTTAACTGGGAAAATGTTGTATGGCTTTTGTTATGGGGTAAGTTCTGGCGTGAACATTAAGACTATTTTCATAATTTTTGTAACTAATATTTTTATCTGCCTGGTACAATTATTTATTAATTTGTATTGTAAGTTATGTCTTGATAGTCGATGTAATGTAACAATTTATTTTTGTGTTAATGTTCATATAGATTGGTTCAGTGTTGCGGCTCTGACTCGTCAACGATGTTAATAAGCTCTTGAGTACATACTGCTGGTGAAACTATGTTATATTAACAACACGACAGACAAGTACTATAATACCTTAACATTTAACAATAATTCAGCCTTAATTTAATTTTTTCACCAACTTAAGACACATAACCCAGAAGGAAGTAAGACGGGCAACATAACGCGGGATATCGTGGCTTCACTAAGTGCAAATTATGGAACTTGAGGTAACACATTATGGGAAAATGCGAGCCCTGCTAAGTGGTTCTCCTCAACATGGACGCAAACATCAGATGGACAAAGAAACAGAAGAACCCCGGATATACATTCATTTATTCTACAAAAAAGTTACGTAAACGAGCGTTAAATACGTTTAAGTAATCACAGCTTACGAAGCTGAAGTCGAGATATTAGAAGATGAAGAAGACTTTAGCATATCAGTATACCCCACGACCGGCGCCAGGATGTTAAGTGTGCCATCAGGGTATATTAGCGCTGAGAGACGGTGCTATCGTGGTATATTAGCATACCTTCACCCTGAATGGTATATCAAAAAGTACAGGATTTACTTCACAGATATTTAGTTATATCTATCGGTATATTATATAAATTATATCAATATATCTGTGTATACCAAATATGGCATCAGAGTATATCACCGTTTGCCATCATATTCTCTAAATAACCTCAAAGTATACCCCTGAATGTTTAATATCATACACTATAAATGACACTGTAGTATGTTAGTATATAATCAGGGTATAACATAAATAATATCAGCATTGTTTAGAATATCATATATATTAAGCGTGAGGAATGGATGTATATGATTCAATATATCACAGTTACATAAAGCGGTATGTCAGCTCATCAGCATATCACTAGAATGACATCAGAGTATAGGACAATATACTCCAATAAATACTGTCAGGTATCTAAGTATATCAGGGTAATCACTGAGAAGTGTCAGAACATATCAGCATATTCCTTGACTGGTAACAAAGCATATCAACATACTCAAAGTATAATCAATGTCTCCGGAATAAACAAGCCAGTGACAGCAGCATATATTTCTGAAAATCAGCTGTGAAATATGTTCAGAACAGCCCAAAGTATACTATAATACTAAGCAACATTTGAAATATACCAGTATACTTCTAAACAGTCAGGGAAAAAATCATTATACAGATTAGTGTCCTCGAAGCAGATCAACTTGTCTCCTGCTTTCTGGGGACCCATTAGTGGCATATCAGTATATCCAAAGAGACACATCGGAGTATATTACCATATATCCCAAGTGCCATGAAGGGATATCAACATACCTGAGTATATTCACTAGCTCTCATAGTCTTCCACTCTCTCTTAGATCCATCAGAATATGTCAGCATATCACCCTATCTTCTGAAGGTCCAGTTTACCTTGTTCCGAAAGTATGTCGAAGCATACTAACAGATCCCCTGAATGCCTTGAGAACATATCAGTATACTTCTAGGTTAATTCATATCATATCAGTATATCCCCTGAATCTAAGGTATAGCTAACCTCATTTCAAATTATTATTAGAGTATGTTAACATATTCCCTTAGAAGCATACCAGCATATCTCTTATGTCATTACAGTCAACCAGTATACGCTCAGAGATAGATGCAAGCATATCAGGGTATATTAGCATACCCAGTAAGAGAGATATGAGCCTAGCTACATAACCAAGTATATCAGCATACCCCATATGCTCTTATAGTACATCAGCACACCCTCTGAGAGACAGAACCATACCAACATATCAGAACATATTAGTATATCCTTTAGAGTGATATGAACATAATGGCATATCAGATGACAAGAGTATATCAGCATAGTCTTTGAGGAGCATATCAGACCAACCTAGCATAAGCTCTTTAAGATAGATGGGAGCATATCTTAAATAGACTGGAACATACCAGAGCATATTAGCATATTAGCATATTAGCAAGGTGAGGAGGAGGAGGAGGAGGCAGGTGTCCACCGACCAGGTATGCTGATAGTCTGGTGATAATGTGGGTAAAACTGGTGTGTGTGTGTGTGTGTGTGTGTGTGTGTGTGTGTGTGTGTGTGTGTGTTCGTTCTCATGTTTATTTCTTGTAAGGTATGTGTCACCTAGCCGGCCATTTTGTTTACATTTTTCGGTCGCTCTAAAATACCATTAAAACAATATTGAGTATAAACGTTTGGCTCGACTGATGATCTCAAACATGTCCCAACTTTTTTTTGCCTCAACTCCACATTCTGTAACTCATTTAGGTAGATGTCCCTCACTACACATACACTGGACTATGTGTAATGTTGCAGCTAATGTGTTATCAAGATATTACACATTATAAGTTCATGTGTGGTCATTATTATATCAAACGGAGGAATTTTAAAGAGCTATTACACCACCTGTATCATTAGTTGTCGCCAGGTGAAGGAATGTTTAGGTAGATTATATTTTATTTACTGTAATTAAAGTTTCAATACCTAAGACGTTCCACTATAAGTCTTTCAACCTCAGGTAAGGTCTAAAGACTTTCTACTCTAGGTCTTACACCCTGGAGTAGCTGTATCGTCCACATAGGTAATTACTCTACAAGGAACTACAAGTTACACCTTGATGTAATACTTCATTTATTGCCAAACTTTATAGGGAAATATTTTTTCACAAAGAATTTCAAGTTACAATTTCACATAACAAGTCACATTACAAACGTTCCTTCGGCTTACAGTTAAACTTTGCAATGTCAAGATATTTTTTTCACTGCAGAGGAAAGTATGCGTCATCATCACCACACACACACACACACAAAGACAAACTCCTGTATCCAGATTCTCAAAAGTTTATAAATTAAATTCTTCCCTAAAATTAAACAGACAATACATCTATTTATCATAGAGTATGTGAACAATATCGACGCCATATTGGTTACCATCTTTGAGTTATATAATTAGTTAGCTTCATAGTGTTAATTATTTAGTTAAAAAGGAAAAATAATCTACTAGTGTGTGTTGTGACCAAAATATATCAACATTGTATTTACTTTCTCCTCCAGGGGGCACTAAGTCTAGAAAAATGACACAATTGACATCTACATAAAGTGACTGATCAAGGGTAGATATTGGCTACCTTTTGTGTTACTTTGAGGTCGTAAGAACACACAGAGCTGCTCTTAAGGATGTTTACCACAATACACCTCAACCAGTTTCTCATTCACTAAGGTCAAACAATAAATCTGGTTCACAAGATACACCGTAAATTTTATTAGAATACAATAATCAATTACTGTATTATTGTATTGAGGCGAATAGTCTTATGGTGTTAAGATGTGTTCTTAAGCCACGAAGGTAAACAAAAGGTATTCAATATCTGCCTTGGTTGACGATGATCTGTAGACGTTAGCAAGTCCTCCTCCTCCTGCTCTCGAGTAAGGTAAGGAAGGCCTCACCTGACCAAATTGTTAATTAAGATAGATTACCTGAAGATTAACCCTCCCAGCTTATTTCAACTAATGATTAACCTAACGCTACTTGGGAAGTTAAGTTAGGTTAGGTTAGGTTAGGGTAGGGTAGGGTAGGGTAGGGTAGGGTAGAGTAGGGTAGGGTAGGTCAGGTCAGGTCAGGTCAGGCAGTGCCAGTGTAGTTTATCTTGAGGTTAAATAAACTAGAGGCTAATCTTCACATGAGCCAGTAAGACACTTTGACGGAGGCGGTTACGTACAACAGGAAAGCTCTGATAACATATAATGTACAGTATATACCGTTTAAGTTGCGTCAGCAGCTCTATACACCACTTATTGACTTACTCATTCACTGCCGTAGAAATATTTACTTCTCTAACAGTTTTCTATATGGTTCCCAGTCATTATAATACGACCTTGTAAAATCAAATGATCTAAATTAAACTAAACTTATCCAAATTAAACTTATTAGCTAACAAATCCTTCTAAAACACGATATATGCAAATCAAAAGTTCTAAATTCAACTTAACTTATCGTAATATAACTATTATAACTAAACCATTTTAATTAAACCTAACCTAAACACCTCAAGTGCCACAAACAGAAGGAAAAAACACCTTTAATATTATCGTGTAGGAGGCCCCTGTAACCCACTAACTCCAGGTAATGCATCTATATCAATCTACCTGCGTTAGAAGCTCTATACGTGGCTATGATCGTTACCCACTACTGGAGAACATTTGTACTTCTATAATTACCCCTGGAGAAACAATGCACCAATTTACGATTTATTTATTTTATTTTTCATTTATTTTTTATTCTTGGTCCATACTGTAAACATCGCCCGCTTGTGAGTCCCGTCAGCCATTTTGTTCTAACTTTCGGGGATTCTAAAATAAGCTATAAATAAATAAATAAATAAATAAATAAAACAAGCATCTTTTGTTTTTCTAACCCATGAGCTGTGAGTCTTCATTATATACTTCAACATTACTGTAAACTAAGGCTAGAGAGGGTGTGTACAGTACTAGTGGAGTCAAGACGAGAAGGTATTTCAAATCCATAAAGGGTTTTACAAGTGGAGAGTCTTACAAGTGGAGGGTCTTACAGGTGGAGGATTTTAATAAGGATAAATACAGCAAGTCTTACAGTTGAATCAGCCAAGTCGAGGAAAACTCTTAAGAGTCACGTAACTTCTACCTGGTGTTACCTGTAATCAAGCTAAGGTATATGTAAGAAGAATATTATCTCGTTACTATCCATTCCTCTTCCACAATCCTGCGAGGTGGTGTATTAATAGGCACAGATACTCATGATAAAGAAGGAATAAAGAGAAAGACGCAAGATACCTATAAAATGCGACAGAATATACCCACACATGCGTAATCCTAACCCATCCCAACCCAACCCAACCCTATCCTACCCCCAGCTTCACCACAGTACACAAAGTCATTCTTGGTATCAGAATGACGCCTAAACACCCTGTATCGCCTAAGACACATTTGAATCGGATGGTTCGTTGACGGTTTTATTTCTTCGGTATAAACCAGAGAAGCAATTAGTTCGTGGGAACAGTGAGTCAAAATACTTCACATCAGCTTCGTTTACGACCTCCAGCTGATATTTACTTCTGTTGTCTATATCAATCACATTTTATAATGAAAACAAAAATATGGTTAGTTACTTAAAAATGAAAAAAACATCATACTTAGATACTTAAGAGTGAGGAAAAAAGATACTTAAGATACTTAAAAATAAAAACACTCTTTGATACTTAAATTAGGACAAAATAAACGGACATAAAGATTTAACTATGAGCGGTGGATATTACGACATGTACCGGCTATCAATACAGAGGCGCTATTTAGCCGTGAAGTTCTCTCAGAAACTCAACAAGACAATATGTGGTCACGTAAAAATTTCAGGTTAATTTTTAACACCATCCGTCATTTTAAACCTTGGCACCTGTAGATTAAGAAAATATATGGTGATATTTTTTCTGATGGGATAAAGGTCGTATTTGTCCAGAGAAGTAAGAGAGGAAAAAAATCACTTGAGAGGCATGATGCACAGAGTGTCTAAGGTGATAAAAGATCATATACTACCATTTGGGTTTTCAAATTAAGTTCATTACATAAAATATCAAACTCATAAAGATTACAAAAGAACAGAACATCATGAGCTCTCTACAGCTATTGTCAGCAGACATGTTTATTGGTCTAAAGGAATTTGTATTTAAGCTCTACTGTCCACGAATGACTTTCACTAAACTGTCATAACTTAGATGGCATCTCTTCAAGAAAACGCAGGCAGAAGCTGGAGAACTACCAGCGACTGCAGCAACTCTAAAGTATCATATATTGAGAGGAAGGTATCAAGCTCTTCTGTGGTCTTGTGATGCAGACAGTGAAATGCTTTCACAATTAGAGCATGGCTGGAAGATTGACAATGACTGTTTCATACTAGTAATATCAGACCAACCACCAGCTCCAGAAGCAATCACAGAACTTGTTAAATGTGGATGTGGCGTCAGAAATGTGGATCATTGTCATGTTCATACAGAAAGAATCAGAAAGAATAGCATGACATGCACCGAGATGTGTAACTGTCAAGCAGATGATGAGAAATGCCTAAACAAGGTGAAGGAATCTGTTGTACACAGAAGACTCTGATGACGAGGACTGAAGCAATGTCGTAAATAATAACTTGTGACTTACACATGATGTATAACACTACAAACTTTTAATAAATATAAAACGGTGGTTCTAAGCTTTTCAGATAATGGTAATATGTATATGTTTAATTTCCAGTATTTGTCTTTAGCAAATAATTTTACTTACTGCAATCTCTTCTTTGCCAGAGACAGGATGGCATATATGAGCAGCCATGTTTGTAACACACTTATGATATTATAACAGCATTCATGATATATTATGTTAAATTGTAATCATATAATACTACATGTTCATAGGTTATTAGTCATGTTTTAAGTTAATTAGGACTTAATGGTAATACATCTGTGGTTCATTACGCCGCTCTACCTACTTACCTAACCTGACATAATCTAACCTAACCTGACGTAATCTGACCTAACCTGACATAATCTAACCTAACCTGACATAATCTAACCTAACCTGACATAATCTAACCTAACCTGACATAATCTAACCTAACCTGACATAATCTAACCAACCTAATCCCAACCTGACATAATTAACCTAACCTGAATCAATTGACCTAACCTGACATAATCTAACCTAACCTGACGTAATCTGACCTAACCTGACATAATCTAACCTAACCTGACGTAATCTAACCTAACCTGACATAATCTAACCTAACCTGACATAATCTAACCTAACCTGACATAATCTAACCTAACCTGACGTAATCTGACCTAACCTGACATAATCTAACCTAACCTGACATAATCTAACCTAACCTCCCCGTCTGACATAACCTAATCAAACCTAACTTTCCCACCTACCTAACATAACCTATCTACTTATTACCTACCTAACTTAACTTAACCCAACCTGACATAATCTAACCTAACCTATTGAAACTTAACTTAACCACCTACCTCATCTAACACCACTTTGTAATCTCTGTGCTACAGCTGACAGGATGAGTATGGGGGGCACAATAAACTAGCCTCTAAGTGGCAAAATTAACAAAACTAACCTAACCTAACCCAACCTGACTTAACCTAACCTGATCTGATCTATCCAACTTAAAAAACTTAGAATATATAATAAAGCCGTTAGGTTAATTTAGGCTAAATATGGTTGATTCATATTTTGTTTTGACAGAAATTCCCGGCAAAATAACGTATCTATATTGAGAACCACCGCCATGTTGGTTCCACGTTAACAAGACACGGATACACTACAGAATAACCCGCGTTCGTTTAACCTCAATTACTACAGTTTACTTTATAATCTTATTTCACAATCTTCACTACATCTCGCTTCACAATCTTCACTGCATCTCACTTCACAATCTTCAGCCAGGTGAGGTTTATGGATCGGGCTTTTTGTGCGAGAGATAGGAAACGTAGGACTAGGGTATGTTTTCCTGGGGCTGGGATAGGGCATGTAGCCGAGAGGTTAGACAGAGTTTTGTCAGGGGAGGGTACCAATCCAGTAGTGTGTCTTAGTGTGGGGGAAACGACATAGGTAAGGTTAGGAGTGAGGAACTTTTCAAGAGGTATAGGGAGGCGCTGGGGAAGATTAGAGATAGGGGAGGGGTCCCGATAGTATGTGGTGTCTTGCCTAGAAGAGGGGTTGGTCGTGAATGGCTGTCCAGGGCAATTGCTATTAATTGCCGACTGGAAAAACATTGTGCAAACAATGGTTGGGCATTCATTGATGACGGGCAACGATTTTATGGCAACGACTACCTGTACTGTCGCGACGGAGTACACTTGTCTCGTGAGGGGGTAAAGACGTTGTCTGCATCCCTGGAGCGTGAAATTGTCACCCCGAAGGAGGGGTTTCGCCAGTAGAGAGGGGTCGGGGAAAATGGGAGTAAAAAAACAAGCAGGTCCTGGGAAGTAGTGAAACAGAAGTAGATAATGCTGAAAATATAGTTAGTCATAATAACAAACATCAAAGTAATAAATGTAAAACAGATAGAAACGGAAGAAATATATTGAGTGTTTATTATACTAATAGTAGAAGCCTGTGTAACAAAATGGACCAGCTCAGGGCCATTGTTAGTAAAGAGAACATAGATATAATTGCAATAACGGAAACATGGATAAATTCAAACAGCAAGCATTTTTTAGCAGAATTTCATATTCCAGGATATAACCTATTTAAATTTGACAGAGTAGGAAGGAGAGGTGGCGGTGTAGCAGTGTATATCAGGGTGTCATTAAAAGGCTGCAATAAATCAAACATTAAAACAAATAGCGACAATGAAAGTATTTGGGTAGAGATTGGTGAGGGCAGTGAATCCGTAGTCATTGGTGTTATATATAGACTACCTAATTTGAGTAGGAACGATGGTAAATTGCTATGGGAGGAAATAAAGAAGGCATCTGATAGAAACAATGTATGTATTCTAGGCGATTTCAACTTTTCAGGCATAGATTGGAAAAATCAACTTAGCGATAATGAATCTGAAGATTTTATAGAAGTAGTACAGGATAGTTTTATATATAAATTTATAAACTTGCCCACTAGAGGAAATAATATCCTCGATTTAGTTCTCAGTAATAATGAAAATCTAGTAAAAGATGTTGGGATTGGAGACGAACTAGGAAACAGTGATCATAAAGCCATATATTTTAACATAATATGGGATGGCAGGAAGAAGGAAAATTCGGCCTTGATCCCGGATTTTAGGAATGCTAATTACGGTAGCATAAGGAGAGACCTAAGGGATGACCCTATGGTCAAAAGATTAATCCCCCCCACACCTCCGGAAACTGTCAACTTAGGACGGGATAACCCCGAATTTAATTTAGCAGCTACTTATGAACAATTTATTGCGACAATCAATAATGCCCAAAATAAACACATCCCTAAAAGAAAATTCAGATCGATACGGAACCAACCAAAATGGATGAATAATAGACTCTTAGATCTTCTAGGGAAAAAGAAAGGAGTATATAGAAAAGTTAAGAAAGGCGAAAATCACTTACTTGGTTACTATCAGAACCTAACAAGACAGGTATAAACAGAAATTAGGAAAGCAAAGAGAAATTATGAAATCAAGGTAGCAAACGAATCGAAATATACCCCCAAAGCTTTTTATCAACTGTATAAATCAAAGGTTAGAGATACAATAGGTCCCCTTAAAACTACGACAGGAGAAATGACTGATGATGAGTTAGAAATGTGTAGTACGTTAAATAGTCATTTTCGCTCCGTATTCACAAATGAAAACTTAGCACAGTTTCCAGAAGTTCATAAGGTATATAACGACAGTATAGAAAATATGTTGATGAATATCAATATTACTAGTAACGATGTGCTTAAAGTAATTAACAAACTGAAGCCTCATAAATCGCCTGGTCCAGACGAGGTATATGCTAGAATATAAAAAGAATGTAGAGATGAGTTGAGTAATCCATTAGCAGTTTTATTTAATAAGTCATTAGAATCGGGCCTAGTGCCAGAAGCTTGGAAACTTGCAAATGTAGTTCCGATTTTCAAAAAAGGTGATAAATCAATTGCATCAAATTACCGTCCCATTAGTCTCACGTCAATCATAGGCAAGTTGCTAGAGTCAATTATTGCTACGAAAATCAGAAGCCACCTTGAAACATCCAACTTAATTCATTCTTCTCAGCACGGGTTCACCTAGGGACGTTCTGTCTCACAAATTTGTTACTTTTTCTCAGAAGTATTTGAAGTGGTATTAATGACAAGTCATATGATATAATTTATTTAGATTTCAGTAGCATCTGATAGAGTCCCTCATGAGAGATTGATAAGAAGGTAGAAGCACATGGAATAGGTGGATCAGTATTAAAATGATTGAATATGGTTAACTGGTAGGAAACAAAGAGTCAGCATAAATGGATTAAAGTCAGACTGGGGTGCGGTCAAAAGCGGAGTTCCCCAGGGATCTGTATTAGGCCCTCTGCTGTTTGTTATATTCATTAATGATCTTGATTTAGGCATAACTAGTAGGATTAGTAAATTTGCAGATGATACCAAAATGGGGAGAGTGATAAATTCAGACAGTGACTTTGAACACCTTCAAAGAGATCTAGATACCTTACATGAGTGGTCAGTAGACTGGCAAATGAATTTTAATAGTGATAAATGCAAGGTACTACAGATAGGGATGACGAATACAAACGTTAAGTATAAACTAGGTAACACGGAAATAGAAAACTCAGTTTGTGAAAAAAATCAAGGTGTATTTGTTAGCAACGACTTGAAACCTAGAAAACAATGTATTAGCGTTCGCAACAAGGCAAACAGGATTCTTGGGTTCATATCTAGGTCTGTGAGTAACAGAACTGTTGACGTTATCTTAAAACTTTACCTAGCATTAGTGACGCCACATATGGATTATGCGGTTCAGTTCTGGTGTCCTTATTATAGAATGGACATAGATTCTTTGGAGAGAGTACAAAGAAGAATGACAAAAATGATCCATAATATTAGAAACCTTCCATATGAAGAAAGACTGAAAAGCTTAGGCTTACATTCATTAGAGAGGCGTAGAGTTAGGGGAGATATGATAGAGGTGTACAAGTGGGTAAGTGGGATTAACAAGGGTAAAATGGAAGATGTTCTGAAGCTCAGTAATAACGAAATAACTAGAACAAATGGCTTTAAATTAGATAAATTCCGATTCAGAAAGGATATAGGCAAGCACTGGTTTGGTAATAGAGTTGTGGATATGTGGAATAGGCTACCGAGTGCTATAGTAGGATCGGGGACGCTAGGGAGCTTCAAGACGAAGTTGGATAGGCACATGGAAGTGCTGGGATGGGTGTGAAAGGGATCTGCCCTGTATGGGCCAGTCGGCCTCCTGCAGTATCCCACTTTCTTATGTTCTTATGTTCTTATGTTCACCTCACAATCTTTACTACATCTCACCTCACAATCTTCACTACATTTCACTTCACAATCTTCACTACATCTCACTTCACAATCTTCACTACATCTCACTTCACAATCTTCACTACATCTCACTTCACAATCTTCACTACATCTCACTACACAATCTTCACTACATCTCACTTCACAACCTTCACTACATCTCACTTCACAATCTTCACTACATCTCACTTCACATCTTCACTACATCTCACTTCACAATCTTCACCATATCTCACTTCACAATCTTCACCACATCTCACTTCACAATCTTCACCAAATCTCACTTCACAATCTTCACCACATCTCACTTCACAATCTTCACCACATCTCACTTCACAATCTTCACTACATCTCACTTCACAATCTTCACTACATCTCACTTCACAATCTTCACTACATCTCACTTCACAATCTTCACTACATCTCACTTCACAATCTTCATTACATCTCACTTCACAATCTTCACTACATCTCACTTCACAATCTTCACTACATCCCACTTCACAATCTTCACTACATCTCACTTCACAATCTTCACTACATCCCACTTCACAAACTTCACTACATCTCACTTCACAATCTTCACTACATCTCACTTCACAATCTTCAATACATCTCACTTCACAATCTTCACTACATCTCACTTCACAATCTTTCACTACATCTCACTTCACAATCTTCACCATATCTCACTTCACAATCTTTACTACATCTCACTTCACAATCTTCACTACATCCCACTTCACAATCTTCATTACATCTCACTTCACAATCTTCACTACATCTCACTTCACAATCTTCACTACATCTCACTTCACAATCTTCACTACATCTCACTTCACAATCTTCACTACATCTCACTTCACAATCTTCACTACATCTCACTTCACAATCTTCACCATCTCACTTCACAAACTACTCTCACTTCACAATCTTCACTACATCTCACTTCACAATCTTCACTACATCTCACTTCACAATCTTCACTACATCTCACTTCACATCTTCACTACATCTCACTTCAGAATCTTCACCATATCTCACTTCACAATCTTCACCACATCTCACTTCACAATCTTCACCACATCTCACTTCACAATCTTCACCACATCTCACTTCACAATCTTTACCACATCTCACTTCACAATCTTCACTACATCTCACTTCACAATCTTCACTACATCTCACTTCACAATCTTCACTACATCTCACTTCACAATCTTCACTACATCTCACTTCACAATCTTCACTACATCTCACTTCACAATCTTCACTACATCTCACTTCACAATCTTCACTACATTCACTTCACACTTCAATCTTCACTACATCTCACTTCACAATCTTCACTACATCTCACTTCACAATCTTCACTACATCTCACTTCACAATCTTCACCACATCTGACTTCACAATCTTCACTACATCTCACTTCACAATCTTCACTACATCTCACTTCACAATCTTCACTAACACCATCCTTCATCACTACATATAACATCCATCATCACTACTTATAACACCATCCATCATCATCACTACATATAATACTATCCATCATCACTACATATAACACGATCCATCATCACTACATATAACACCATCCACCATCACTACATATAGAACCATCCATCACGACATATAACACCATCCGACATCACTACATATAACACCAACCATCATCGCTACATATAACATCATCCATCATCACTACATATAACTCCATCCATCATCACTACATATAAAACCATCCATCATCACTACATATAAAACCAACCTATCATCACTACATATAACATCATCCATCATCACTACATATAACTCCATCCATCATCACTACATATAACACCATCCATCATCACTACATATAAAACCAACCTATCATCACTACATATAATATCATCCATCATCGCTACATATAACACCATCCAACATCACTACATATAACACCACCCATCATCACTACATATAACATCATCCATCATCACTACATATAACTCTATCCATCATCACTACATATAACACCATCCAGCATCACTACATATAACACCAACCATCATCACTACATATAACATCATGCATCATCATATATATATATAACACCATCCATCATCACTACATATATTACCCTCTTATCATCACTACATATAACACCATCCATCATTACTACAATATAACGCCATCCTTCATCACTACATATAACACCATCCATCATCACTACATATTATAACACCATCCATCATCTTTACAAACACCATCCCTCTTTACTATAGTGATAAACAGAGCTTTATTTTGTTGTCAATTTCTTTAAATTCCAACCTTATTAAACCGTAATTCTTTCTGTATGGTCAAATTTTGATTTGACCTCAGTGAGAGAGCTGTTAGTGTCAGTACATCACAATGGTGTTCCGACGCACTGTATCGAAGGTGACTAAGGTGGAGGTGAAGCCTTGCCAGATGAAGGAGAAGGGCCCCGATCTAACAAACTGCAGACCACAAAACACACTAAGACCCAAAACAACAAGACCCAAAACAACAAGAAGAAGAAGGAAACTACCACTTTCTGCCGTGTACAAAAGGACCAGTACCTGCCATGGGGAGACTACATCTTCACCGGGAAAAAGACACAAAAGAAGCGCTGAACCTACGCTTCTGATATTTAAAAATACTGTAATAAAAAACATATTAATTGATTTTGTTTGTATTATTTATGCTTTTTTTTATTTTCATCTGTAAACGTGCTGTTTTGGGAATATATTTTGAGTTACATAATATTTAGGTACAGCAGTTTATTTCACTGTATCTACTTGTTTACCAAGTAACTGGACTTACAGTCTCCGATCGGGATTCTCAAAACAAATATTTGGCATCGAACTCCGTAAGTGAGCTCGTAATCTAGCCTGTAACTTACAGGACCTCAACACGATCAACCTGGATATAGTAGTCGTTATTTCCGGATTGCATGAAAAAAAATTAATAATATATGTTTTAATAATGCTTGTTAGACTTGTTTTATCATAGAATAATGAAGAAAATGTTTTGTACATCAACATACTAAAATACAATATTAGTTTTTTTTTACGACAAGAAGAGGCTTGGCTGTTCTATTTCTCGCTTTATGGAAGAGATGCAGCTTTTGTCTTCTTACAACTTTTCAAGTAATTTGTACTAAAATAGAAGATTTTTATTGTCCACATTTAGGGTATATTTTTTTTTATGACTGAATAAACTTGCAGATAGACCTTATTAATGTGGTATAGCTGTAAATATCCTTCAGTAATGAAATCCAAATATGAGGTCAAGTGAACATTTTTGCTTAGACTCCGCCTTTGTTAGGACCAAGTTATAACAAGTTATTCTGCCAAGTATCCAATAAGTACCCATGACTCAGAGTTAAATAATACCTAACCTAATCTAAGTTCATCAAACTTAATAAAAAAAGTGGGGCAAAAATAAGTGGTAAAGAAATTTTTTTCTCAGAAAAAGAATTATATTCAGAGGTTTTTTATCCGATACCTTCAGTCGTGATTATTTTGATGCAAAATTAGTAAAATGTATTTAACCCTAACACTACCTCACCTTACCTAATCTTACCTTACCTTATCTAACCTAACCTAATGTTACCTAACCTAACCAAGCCGCAACGCTCATGACACAATTGAGTTCTCTAGAAAGTTTTAATTTCATTTTCTTTTTTTAAAATACATTTGCAGAGACAACAAACTTTTGATAATTATTTCTCCAACATATCTATAAATCTGTTGATGATATATAAATTTAGGATAGGTTAGGTTTGGTGTGATTAGGATAGGTTAGGCTAGTTTAGGATAGTCTAAGTTAGCTTAGGAAAGGCTAAGTTAGGTTACGATACACTAGGTTAGGTTTTAATCTGCATGATATTTTTACTGAACTTTTAAACGATGTTATAATCCTGGCAGCAGGGTATCGATCACGAAAATAACACTTTGGTAGTTATAACATTTGATAACATTTATTATTACTGTAACATGAAACAAATCACTATAGCTGTACTTATCAATCCAGTATTAAATCTGTATTATCTTTGACCATCGCTCATTGGCCAGCTTATCTCTGCACTGTTCTCTGATATAATAAAGCATTGGTGAATGGGAATATTAATCATTTGTGAGTCACTTACTATAAAGGAAACTGTAACGGATTCTATGGACAGT
>NW_024728400.1:17500-24586 GCF_018991925.1 Homarus americanus | reverse complement strand
TCATTGTGCTTCGTTCAGTTACGTATTGCCAGGTGATGGTGATGGTGATGTTGAGGTGGTGGTGATGGGAGATGATGATGATGATGATGATGATGATGATGATGGTGGTGGTGGTGGTGGTGGTGATTCGCGATGGTGATGATGGTGGTGGTGGTGGTGGTGTGGTGGTGGTGGTGGTGGTGATGATGATGGTGGTGGTGGTGATGGTGGTGGTGGTGGTGGTGGTGGTGATGATGGTGGTGTGGTGGTGATGATGGTGGGTGGTGGTGGTGGTGGTGGTGTTGGTGGTGGTGGTGGTGGTGGTGATGATGATGGTGATGATGGTGGTGATGGTGATGATGATGGTGGTGGTGGTGGTGGTGATGGTGATGTTGGTGGTGATGATGATGGTGATGTTGATGGTGATGTGTGTGTGTGTGGTTATATATGTATAATAATCAAAACAACGACAACCACAAATCCTCCAGATCCCCTTTGTACGTGGCATCAGCTGATTGGTCATAAATCTGGCCAATCATCTAACGTCTTCGGCCCCTCTGATCATGACCCATTACCGTATTTATTTTTATTCTTATTTACAACAAATTTCATCAAAGGACAGAGAGTTTGGGGTGGTGGGCGTGGTGGATATGAGGGTGTAATAACAGGCAGGTGGGCTATGTATGGTCGTGTAGGAGTTAGGTGAATCATCAGATGGAAATAAGCTGGGGCTAATCTTCAGTGATTCATCTAAAGTTTAATTAGCTCTCTCTCCCTTCCTGATCTCTCTCCCTTACCTGTGATCCGTGGCCTTCCCCTCCTCCCTCCTTCCTCCTTTATTCCCTCCTTCTTCAGGTGACACCTTCCTATCTTCCTCCCTTGTGGTATTTCCTTCTCCTACTTCTCTTCCTTCTCTCCCCCTCTCCTTCTCTCCTCCTGCTTGGTGTCAGAACAATTTGGTGACAGTGTTGGCAGACAATGAGGGCAGGGGGTTGACACAACTTCTCACCTGTATTTATTAACATCTCCACCTGCAACATCTTTTACTGGCTCCTCCTCACTTACACTCTTTTCCTCTCTCCCTTTCCACTGTCATATTTTATCAGTATTCTCTCTCTCTCTCTCTCTCTCTCTCTCTCTCTCTCTCTCTCTCTCTCTCTCTCTCCTACTTTAAATGACACAGAGATAAACAGAGCTTCATAGAGATAAACAAGGCTTCGTGAGATAAACAAGAGCTTCGTGAGATAAACAAGAGCTTCGTGAGATAAACAAACTGTGAGATAAACAAGAGCTAAGTGAGATAAACAAGAGCTTCGTGAGATAAACAAGAGCTTCGTGAGATAGAGAATGTTAAGTGAGGGGACAGTTGTAAAAGCTTGTTGACAGTGTGTGTGTGTGTGTGTGTGTGGCGTCGGGCAGGTCAGCTGTGTGTGTTGTCATGCATGGTGGTGGTGCCTCCTCCCCACTCCCCTCCTCCCCCCTCCCCTCCCTCCCCCTCCCCTCTCTCTCCCACCCCCGGTCTCTCTCACTACCACTCCTTCCCTCCTTCCTCCTCCTCCTTCGTCCTTCCCTCCCTCCTTCTTTTCTACCTCTCCTCCTCCTCCTTCCTCCTTCCTCCAAAGATGGTCGATTGATGATGATGATGATGATAATGATGTGATGATGATGATAATGATATCCAGCTACGAATACATCACGACCTCCCTCCCTCTGACCCATCATCACCTTTTCCTCCACCTTCCATCCTCCTTCCATCCATCATCCTACTCCCCTTCCATCCTCCTTCCATCCTCCCCTTCATCCATCCCCTTCCATCCTTCCCTTCCATCCTCCCCTTCATCATCCTTCCATCCTCACCTTCCATCCTCCTTCATCCATCCTTCATCCTCCTTCCATCCTCCTTCATCCTCCTTCCATCATCCCCTTCCATCCATCCTTCCATCATCCTTCATCCTCCCCTTCAGCCTCCTTCAGCCTCCTTCCATCCTCCTTCCATCCATCCTTCCATCCTTCCATCCTCCCCTTCCATCCATCATCCATCCTTCCATCCTCCTTCATCCTCCTTCAATCCATCCTTCAATCCATCCTTCCATCCTCCTTCCATCCTCCCCCTTCCATCCTCCCTTCCATCCATCCTTCCATCCATCACTTCCATCCATCCCTTCATCCTCCCCCACCACTTCCATCCTCCCCTTCCTCCTCCCCTTCATCCTCCCCCTTCCATCCATCCCCCTTCATCCTCCCCTTCCATCCTCCCCTTCCATCCTCCCCTTCCATCATCCCCTTCATCCTCCCCTTCCATCCTCCCCTTCATCCCATCCCCTTCATCATCCCCCATCCTCCCCTTCATCCTCCCCTTCCATCCTCCCCCATCCTCCCTTCCATCCTACCCCTTCCATCCTCCCCCTTCCATCATCCCTTCCATCCTCCTTCCATCATTCCCTCCATCCTCCCCTTCCATCCCCTCCTTCCATCCTCCCCCTTCCACTGACAACACACACAAAGAAAATAAATAAAATTAGAAAAAATCCACATGACGATAAGAAGAAATAAAATAAAGAAAAAAAAGAATATGAGAGAAGGAGAGGAGCGAGAGAAGGGCAGGGCAGAGATGATGACGTCAACTCAGGCTTCATCATGACGTCACTCAGGCCTTTGATCAGTCAGCTGTCTCCATTTTTATCACCGAGTTCTGGTTGCTGATGGGCCATCAGCGACGTCATGGCCCTGTGACATCATCTAATGCAGCTATGACGTCACTGGCAAATCTATGACGTCAGCAGTGTGTCCTTAATACAATGTGTTGGTTGTCCGTCTGTCTGTGTCTCTGTCTGTCTGAGTGTCATGCCACCGTCTTGTCTCCGGGAGTTACTGAATGAACCACTCAATGATAATCTCACCTCGGTTAGCAATTAGTTGAGTCACCATCATCTAATTAGCTAGATCACATTAATATGATTAGTTGGATCCCCTTTAATCTAATCAATTAGTTCACCTTAACCAAATATCTTACCTGAATACAATTAATTCCCTTGGTTACCTCAGTGTGTAATTCCATGTTCACCTCAATTGTGTAATTACCTTGGTTACCTCAGTGTTTAATTACCTTGAATTTACCCCAGTGTTTATTACTTGGTTACCCCAGTGTTTAATTACTTAGTTACCTCAGTGTTTAATTACCTTGTAGGTTACCTCAGTATGTAATTACCTTGGTCACCTCAGTGTGTAATGCCTTGGTTACCTCAGTGTGTAATTACCTTGGTTACCCCAGTGTTTAATTGCCTGGTCACCTCAGTGTGTAATTCCTTGGTTACCTTAGTGTGTAATACATGTTACCTCAGTGTGTAATTCCTTAGTTTACCTCAGTGAATTCCTTGGTTCCTTAGTGTGTAATAATTATTGGATTTACCCCAGTGTTTAATTACCTGATTTACACTCAGTGTGTAATTCCCTTGGTTACCTTAGTATTGTAATAATTTGGTTACCCCAGTGTTTAATTACCTTGGTTACCTCAGTGTGTAATTACCTTGGTTACCTTAGTGTGTAATAATTATTGGTTACCCCAGTGTTTAATTACCTTGGTTACCTCAGTGTGTAATTACATGATTTCCCAGTGTTTAATTACCTTGGTTACCCCAGTGTTTAATTACACCGGTCACCTCAATATGTAATACCTTGGTTACCCCAGTGTGTAATTACCTTGGTTACCCCAGTGTTTAATTACCTTGGTTTTAGTGTTTAATTACCTGGTCACCTCAATGTGGTAATTACTTGGTTACCTTAGTGTGTAATTACCTATGGTTACCCCAGTGTTTAATTACCTTGGTTACCCCAGTGTTTAATTACCTGGTCACCTCAATGTGTAATTACTTGGTTTTTAGTGTGTAATAATTATTGGTTTACCCCATGTTTAATTACCTTGGTTACCTCAGTGTAATTCCATTAGCTACCTTAGTGTGTAATAATTATTGGTTACCCCAGTGTTTAGTATTGATTTACCTCAGTGTGTAATTACCTTGGTTGCCCCAGTGTTTAATTACCTTGGTTCTTCCAGTGTTTAATTACCTGGTCACCTCAGTGTTTAATACCTTGGTTACCTCAGTATGTATTGCCTTGGTTTCCAGGTGTATGGGTTAGGTTAGATGAAGGAGGCTAGGTTAGGTTAGGTCAGATTAGATTAGGGAAGGATTAGATTAAGTTAAGTAACCACTCCTGCTGGCCGGGTTAAGTTGTAAGAAAAGTCAGTAGTTTCTGGGTTAAATAAATGAACTTTTTAAGACACCCAAAAGTTAGAACTTGTGAACATTGGCATACAAACGGCCCTTGAGGAGAGAGTACTCATTTTCTTGTATCTTGTTTCCTCTCTTTTTATCATTATCATTATTACTATTACAAATCATCACTATCACTTTCAACAACAACCTAACTATAAACCCCAATCAAACCACAACCTAACCTCTAAGCCAAACCTAACCTAACCTCCCCTAACCCTAACCACCCTAACCTCACCTAACCCTAACCCAACCTAACCTGCAGGCCCAAACCTAACCTAATACCAACCTCCTAACCCTGCAACTTCTAACCCAAGAACCTAACTCCTACTAACCTACCAAACCCTAACCTAACCCTACCCACCAACTAACCTAACCCTAACCCAACCCTAACCTTAAGCCCTAACCCAACCTAAACCTAACTAACCACTAACCACCTAACTAACCAGCCTAACTAACAAACTTAGCACAACCCTACCAAACCTAACCTAAACCTAACACCACAAGCCTAACTCAACCTAACAAAGCCTAACCCTAACCCAAGCCTAACCTAACTAACCCAAGCCTAACCTAGCAAACGCAAACCTAACCCTACCAAGCTAACCTAACCCAAACCTAACCTAACCTAACCAAACCCCAAACCTAACCTAGCAACCCTAACAACCCAACCCTAACTAACCAAACCCTAACCTAACCAAACCCTAACCCAACCCTAACCCCTAACCCTACCTAACCAAACCCAACCTAACCAAACCTAACCTACCCACCTAAACCTAACCCAACCAAACCCTAACCTCAACCCTAACCCAAACCCTAACCTAACCCAACCCTAACCTAACAACCCTAACCCCTAACCAAACCCCTAACCTAACCCTAACCAAACCCTAACCTAACCAAACCCTAACCTAACCTAACCAAACCCAAACCTAACCTAACCAAACCCTAACCTAACCAAACCCTAACCTAAACCAAACCCTAACCTAACCAAACCCTAACCTAACCTAACCCTAACCCTAACCCAACCCTAACCCAACCAAACCCTAACCTAACCAAACCCTAACCAAACCCTAACCTAACCTAACCAAACCCTAACCTAACCAAACCCTAACCTAACCAAACCCTAACCTAACCAAACCCTAACCTAACCAAACCCTAACCTAACCAAACCCTAACCCTAACCAAAACCCTAACCTAACCAAACCCTAACCTAACCCTAACCTAACCCTAACCCTAACCTAACCCTAACCCTAACCAAACCCTAACCTAACCCTAACCAAACCCTAACCTAACCTAACCCAACCAAACCCAAACCTAACCTAACCAAACCCTAACCTAACCAAACCCTAACCCAACCAAACCCTAACCTAACCAAACCCTAACCTAACCAAACCCAACCCAACCAAACCCTAACCTAACCAAACCCTAACCTAACCAAACCCTAACCTAACCAAACCCTAACCAAACCCTAACCCTAACCAAACCCTAACCTAACCAAACCCTAACCTAACCTAACCCTAACCCTAACCAAACCCTAACCTAACCAAACCCTAACCAAACCCCTAACCTAACCTAACCAAACCCTAACCTAACCAAACCCTAACCTAACCAAACCCTAACCTAACCAAACCCTAACCTAACCTAACCAAACCCTAACCTAACCAAACCCTAACTCAACCTAACCTAACCCTAACCTAACCTAATACCACAAGGTCTACTGTGTTGTATCGCTGTCAAGGATTCAGTTAAACCTTTTACCCAGACGCTACAATTAAGATCCCACACTTCCCTCCAATGTTTACACTCGTCAGCTGTACCTCACAACTACCTGGAACCCTGGGGTGATTTTGGCTCTTATGGTAGGGTAGGATATAAGGTCTATTTCTCACGCTAAGGAGACCCTGAGGTGTTGGTCTTTGTTGCAGGGTTTTCGAGAGAAGTGAAGGAGATGGTTGTGTGAGTGTGTCTCTTGGGAAGGAGATATCTTTAATATTACGAAAGGGTCTCTGTCTCTCTCTGTCTCTCTCTGTTGATTTACGAGAGAGAGAGAGGAAGAGTGAGAACGAGAGAAAAAGAGAGAGAGAGAGAGAGAGAACATCCCATCAAAACAGAATCAAAACACCACACAAAAACCACAAAAAATAACGTAAAAAAAGAAAAGTATAGACACAGGAATAAACAAAAGAAAAAACTATAAGGTAAAGAACCCGATTGACCTAGCCACCAGAGGAGAAACAAAAGAAGAATTGACTGATAGCATTATAAGTGATTAACACCCCCTTACCACTGAGTACCCCACCCCAACCCCTCCTCTTAAGTGGGCCATTCCCCTTTATCTTCGTTTCTCTTTGTGAGGCTTCAACTCTCCTCTCTCACCCTCCTCCTCTCCTCTCCTCCTCACAATCCCTCAATTTTTTTTATATCGTTTCTCGTTTTCCCATCAAGGAGTAAGGTAGATATGTAAACATTCATACCTTTACACACACACACCCACACACACACACACTACCAATATCGCACACACAACATAACACCACATTTGACACTCACCTGACACTCAACACTCTCACCTGACACTTGACACTCACACTTGACACTCATACCTGACACTTGACTCACATTTGACACTCATACTTGACACTCACACTTATACAGGTAATTTTACACTCATTAAGACTGTCACACCTCACGTTCTCTTCCTTATTACACGTCATCTCCTGAGGTTGCCGAGTACAACCTTGAACAGACGTGAAGACTTCTCCTGCCTTTTCCACGGTTCTACTCTAGTAGTTCTATTACGGCGGTTCTATTATGGCGGTTCTATTACGGCGGTTCTACT
>NW_024728400.1:0-12500 GCF_018991925.1 Homarus americanus | reverse complement strand
AGAGACAGTGAGAGATGTTGTCACTCCGGGTAGAGCTACAGCAGCGCCACACACTGTAAACCGAGTGGTTGGTCTCTAGGGGTAGTGTTAGCACCAAACCAAACCAAACCAAACCTAACCTAACCAACCCAACCCAACCCAACCCAACCCAACCAAACCCAACCCAACCGAACCAAACCAAACCAACCCAACCTAAACCAACCCAACCCAACCCAACCCAACCCCAAACCAAACTCCAAATTATCAAAATTTATCTGATTATATGAAGGAAAAATAAATTATTGTATATATTAAAGATTTTCGTTAGTTTATTTATTATTTATAGCGACCAGAATTACTTTTGAGATAATTCATTCCATTCAATTATTTCAACAGCATTTCTGGTCTTATGTGAAACTTCCTGAAGAAATATATGTGTTGTGTGTATTTCCCGGTATTTCCAATTCTAATAATGTATTAGTATTTCCTGGTATTTCATATTTCCAAGTTTCTCGCAATATTTCCCAGTATTTCCTATTATTTCCCAGTATCTTTATTATTTCACCAATATTTCCTGGTATTTTCCGGTAACTTTCACGGGACATAAAAATGAACAATTATCTTTTCTACGTAATATAATAATATCAATTAATACGATATTTGTCTGAATATTCTTATCCAGTAAATGTCACGATCTTGAGCCACCTCCTCCTCCTCCTCCACCTCTTGTTCTTCGTCCTTTCTCTTCCTCCCTTCTTCCTTCCTTCTCATCCTTCTAAACGTAGCTGAGTTAGACAAAGATAATATACACACAAGGTAGTGAAGGGGAGAAGGAGAGGAAAGGGAGGGGAGATGGGAGTTTGCTTAAAGAAGGAAGAGATCGATCCCAGCTGAAGGAAGAAGAAAGGAGGAAGAGAAGGAGAGGAAGATGAAGAGGAGGAGGAGGAGAAAGAGAGGAGGAGGAGGAAGAGGAGGACACCACTGTATCTGGTTGTCGGTGACTGTCTGTAAAAACTATCACGCTGACTGACAGACAGACAGGATGCGGTTGATGCGATGATCTGAATATCTCCTCTACACACACACACACACACACACACCGCTGCCGCCTTCCCAGAACAGTTCAAATGTTTCTGTGTGTTGAGGTTAACTGCCATTGTTTGGGATTAAATTTTTATAAATAAACCAAAATAAAACTGAGTGATGTGGTTTAAATTAGTGCCGCCATGTTTAGAGTGACCTGTCCACCTCGGCTTAAACCAATGATCCAAATTTGACTGAGGAGAATAGCGCCAGGTGTCTAGTTGAGTTCTATTAAAAAAAAGTGAAAATTAATTAAAAAAATTCTCTAAAAAAAAGGAATTAAAATCTGATCAAATCGGTAAATCTGAGATAAAAAAAAATATTGAGAAAATCTGAACTGATTAATATGGATTGAAAATCTTTTAATATTGAAAAAAAAACGATAAAAATAAATCTTGTAATTATTTTCTCCTTTAAAAAGGTCAAAAGGTTTTACTCACCAACAATAATTACGAGTTTTTAACATCAGAAAGACTACAGAGTCATCCAAAAAGATTACCCCGATTTTAATTGATTCTATATTTCAAAATCTGGTGTAAATTTATTTTGACTAACTCTGAGTTTTTAAATAAGTCGAGGAAATTTAATATTAAAATCCCACAATTCAATACATAATCAATTAAATCTAGTTTGTTTTTGCACGACACTGTATATAAAGAATAGTCACACTGTATCTTCGTTTGGTTAATCCTACAAATGGACAATTTTGCTAGATATGTTCGCTCTTCCTGTGGGAACATTCTCAACACCTGACATTTTAAATACAGTTTGGAAACATTTCTCCCTCTCACTGGGATGAAAATATTCACCTTCCTTCCCCCATTTATCCATTTTGTCTTCTCTTTCATTGTTTCCTCTTTATCATCTCTCTCTCTCTTATCCCATTCACTACTGCACCCCTGTCTCCTTCCGGTGGGTGGAGGTTTGTACACTCGCCACGCAACCTACAGACCCTGGGTCTGATTTCCGGCCAGGGGAGGACATAAGAGACATTTTATGCCTGGGTTGATGATGGTTATCCAGTGCAGTTGGCAAAGGAGCCGATGTTCCAGGGGAATATATTTATATCTATACAGTATATACCCTAACCTCCCGTGGAAGCTCGCTCGCTAACTATGAGTGTGGTGGAAGAATTGGTGGCTTAACGACCAGCCATCCTCAATGACAGGGTGCTTCAGTCGACCGTCCAACGCGGCACAATTTGCAACTAACATTAAACTAAGATTATCCACCGACCCTCATCACCACACCTGTCCGGCCTACCTGATGACTCGGGACACCTGACCTTACCTGATGGTGGGTCACGAGGCTGTTAAGGAGGCCATTAGAGAGAGAGAGAGGGTAGGTGAGTTTGAGAGGGATGGTTAACTGGAGAAGGTCGTTCGAAAGGGTCAGAGAGACAAAACACCCTCAGAGGACTGAAAGAGAGTTGGCCGTTAGAGGATCAGGTTATGGAAGGAAGAATTTTGTTAACGACTACATTTAGGAGAATATACGACTGTTTATCCTGGAGTCTGTAAACTTCTTTGATAATAAAAATAATAATAATAATAATAATAAATAATAATAATAATAAAAATAATAATATCAATAATAATAAATTAATAGCATTTGTCATAACCACACCCCTCCCCCCTACAACTCCTTTCTCCCTCCCATCCCTCCTCCCATACCTCCTCTTCCTCCCATACCCTGTTTCCCTCCCTCCCATATCCCTCTCCCCTCCCATACCCTTGTTTCCTCCCTCCCATATCCCTCTCTCCTCCCATACTGTTTCCCTCCCATACCCTGCTTCCCACTCCTCCCATACCCCCTCTCTCTCCTCCCATACCCCTCTCCTCCCATACCCCCATTTCCCCTTCCCTCCCATATCCTCTCCTCCCATACCTCCTCTTTTTCCCTCCCATACCCTGTTTCCCTCCTCCCATGTCCCTCCCTCCCATACCCCCCTCTCTCCCCCTCTCCCATACCCCTCCCTCCCATACCCTGTTTCCTTCCCCCATACCCCTCTCTCCCTCCCATACCCCTCCCATACCCTGTTTCCTCCTCCCTCCCCTATCCCTCTCTCTCCCTCCCATACCCCCTCTCCCTCCCATATCCCTCCCCTACCATACCTCCTCTCTCCCCTCCCATACCCTGTTTCCCCTCCCTCCCATATCCCTCTCTCCCCTCCCATACCCTGTTTCCCTCCCCTTCCATATCCCCTCCCCACTCATACCCCCCTCCCTCCCATACCCTGTTTCCTCCCTCCCATATCCCTCTCTCCTCCCATACCCTGCTTCCTCCCTCCCATACCCTGTTTCCTCCCTCCCTATCCCTTCTCCTCCCATACCTTTCTCCCTCCCATATCCCCTCCCTACTATACCTCCTTCTCCCCTCCCATACCCTGTTTCCTCCTCCCATATCCCTTCCTCTCCCTCCCATACCCTGTTTCCTCCCTCCCATATCCTCTCCCCACCATACCCCTCTCCCCTCCCATAACTCTGTTCCTCCCTCCCATAACCACTCTCCTCCCATATCCCTCTCTCCTACCATACCCCCCTCTCCCCCTCCCATACCCTGTTTCCCTCTCCCTCCCATACCCTGTTTCCTCCCTCCTCCCCTATACCTCTATCCCTCCCATAACCCCTCTCCTCCCATATCCTCTCCCTCCCATACCCTGTTTCCCTCCCCTCCTATATCCTCCCTACCATACCCCTCTCTCCCTCCCATACCCTGTTTCCCCCTCCTCCCATATCCCTCTCCCTACCATACCCCCTCTCCCTCCCATACCCTGTTTCCCTCCCTCCCCTATACCTCTCCTCCCTCCCATTCCTCCCTACCATACCCTGTTTCCCCCCTCCTCCCATATCCCTCTCCCCCATACCCTGTTTCCCTCCCATACTCTGTTTCCTCCCTCCCTCCCCTATACCTCTCTCCTCCTATACTCTCCCTCCCATACCCTGTTTCTCCTCCCATACCCTGTTTCCTCCCTCCCTCCCTATACTCCTCCTCCCATAACCCCTCTCCTCCCATATCCCTCTCCCTCCCATACCCTGTTTCCCCTCCCTCCCATATCCCTCTCTCCCTACTCACCCCCTCTCCCTCCCATACCCTGTTTCCTCCTCCCATATCCCTCTCCCCTACCATACCCCTCTCCCTCCCATACCCTGTTTCCCCCTCCCTCCCCTATACCTCTCCCCTCCCATTTCCTCTCTCCCTACCATACCCTGTTTCCTCCTCCCATATCCCTCTCCCCTACTATACCCCCTCTCCCCTCCCCCATACCCTTGTTTCTCCCTCCCTCCCCTATCCTCTCCCTCCCATAACCACTCTCCTCCCATATCCTCTCTCCCACTATACCCCCTCTCTCCCCTCCCATACCCTGTTTCCCTCCTCCTCCCTATACCTCTCCCATAACCACTCTCCTCCCATATCCCTCTCCCCTACTCACCCCCCTCTCCTCCCATACCCTGTTTCCTCCCTCCCTCCCCTATACCTCTCCTCTCCCATAACCACTCTTTCCTCCCATATCCCTCTACCATACCTCTCCCTCCCATAACCACTCTCCTCCCATATCCCTCTCCCTACCATACCCTGTTTCCTCCCTCCCTCCCCTATACCTCTCCCTCCCATATCCTCTCTCCCTCCCATACCCTGTTTCCTCCCCTCCCATATCCCTCTCTCTCCCCATACCCCTCTCCCCCTCCCATACCCTGCTTCCTCCCTCCCATAACCACTCTCTCCCTCCCATATCCCTCTCTCCCTACCATACCCCCTCCCTCCCATAAACCTGTCTCCCCCTCCTTCCCTATCCCTCTCCTCCCATAACCCTCTCCTCCCATATCCCTCTCCCTCCCCACCCCCTCTCCCTCCCTCCCATATCCCTCTCCCTCCCATAACCCTCTCTCCTCCCATATCCCTCCTCCCATACCCCCCCTCTCCCCTCCCATACCCTGTTTCCCTCCCTTCCCATATCCCTCTCCCTCCCATACCCCCTCTCTCTCCCTCCCACCCCCTCCTCCTCCCATACCCTGTTTCCTCCTCCCATACCCTCTCTCCCTCCCATACCCCTCTCTCCCTCCATAACCTGCTTCCTCCTCCCTCCAAACCCTCCTCTCCCTCCCATACCCCTCTCTCTCCCTCCTCCCATGTCCCTCTCTCCCTCCCACAACCCTCTCCTCCATATCCCTCTCCCTCCCATACCCCCTCTTCCCCTCCCATACCTTGTTTCCCCTTCCTCCCATATCCCTCTCTCCTCCCCATACCCCTCTCTCCCCTCCCATACCCCTGATTCCCCTCCCTCCCATATCCCTCTCTCCCATACCCCCCCTCTCCCTCCCATACCCTGTTTCCCTCTTCCTCCCATACCCCTCTCTCCCTCCCATACCTCCTCTCTCCTCCCATACCTCCTCTCTCCCCAAACCTCTCTCCCTCCCATACCCTCTCCCCTCCCATACCCTCCTCCCATACCCCCTCTTTCTCCCATCCCCTCTCTCCCTCCCATACTTGCTTCCTCCCATACCTCTCCTCCCATACCCCCTCTCTCCCTCCCATACCCTGTTTTCCCTCCTCCATCCCTCTCCCCCCATACCCCTCTCTCCCTCCTCCTCCTATACCCTCCCATACCCCTGTTTTCCCTCCTCCCATATCCTCCTCTCCTATATTCTCCCTTCCCTTTTCCCTCCCATACCCTCCTGTTTTCTCCTCCCTCCCATATCCCTCTTCTCCTCCCATATTCTCCTCCTCATATCCCTCCCCTCTCATACCTCTCCTCCTCCCATACCTCTCCCCTCCCCATACCCCTCCACCTCATACACTTAACTTCGCCTAATTAAACAACTAAGAACATATTGTAATTGGCGTTAACCACATTTGAAAATAAAATTAAAAGTTAAGAGGATTTGTCAATTTTTTCCCACACACATCGCACACGCACACACACACACACGCACACACACAACACACACACAGCACACACACACACACACACAGGCACACACACACACACACAACCCAACCACCCCACACACACCACAAACCACACACACACACACACAACCACACACACACACACAGGCACCACACACGCACACACACACTAAATCCAAATTAATTAGAACAACAGAGGATATAAAATCTGATTGAAAACAAAACAATCTATGTTTTATTTATTGAGAGAGAGAGAGAGAGAGAGAGAGAGAGAGAGAGATGTTGTGTGTGGTGTATACTTTGCCCATCTCTTCCACAGTAATCACTGCTGATGTATTGTCCATATTGATTGCCCCCCCCCTCTCTCTCTCTCTCTCTCTCTTATGAAATCTAAATACAGAATATACTTAAGAGATGAACTTGAAACCATTTACCTTCCTTAACGACCCCGTTCAGGTGTGTGTGTACGCATGAAAGTGTAATACATGATCATTTTACCCACCTATAAATGTTCTCTACATGAATACACACAAAACGCACACATACTTACATTGATAATACAGACATACAGTGATACAGTAACAAAAAAAAAAAAACAAAAAAAAAAACCCCCACCAAAACCCCCCCCCACCCCAAAACCAAAACCCACACCCAACACCAAACACAACCACAACCACACACCGACATACACAACTTGAGTTTAAAATTCACACCTGTTCGTTGTTATTAACTAGAAACAGGTAACCGAGGAGAAATATTTGACTGATGCTCTACCTGTCTGTCTGTCTGTCTGTCTAACACCTGTCTGTCTGATCAACCGTTTTGTCTGTTCGTCTGTCTACCTGTTTGTTCACCGTTCGTCTGTCTGTCTGTCTGTCTGTCTCTCTCACCTGTCTGTCTGTCTGTCTAATGTTACCTACCCACTCCATCCCCACAAAGACAAAAACACCAATCGCCCATTTCATCCACTGCCCACACACCCATCCACCGCCCACACCCATTACCGCCCACACCCCAGCTCTGCTGCCACCACACCCCGCGACTGCCGCCCACTGCCAGCCCATTGAGTCACCCTGAATATCATTCAGCACTCGGTAATCAAAAGACCATTACTACAAAATCTAGTGAGGGTAGATTAGCTGATCACTTGCTGGTCGTAGCTGATCAACACCTTGTCGTAGCTGATCACCTGAGCTGGTAGCTGATCACTGGCTGGTCGTGTGGCCGATCACTTGGCTGGTCGTGTGCTGATCACTTGCTGGTCGTAGAGCGATCACTTGGCTGGTCGTAGTGCCGATCACCTGGCTGGTCGTAGCTGATCACTTGCTGGTCGTAGCTGATCACCTGGCTGGTCGCAGCTGATCACCTGGCTGGTCTGTAGCTGATCACCTGGCTGGTCGTAGCTGATCACCTGACTGGATCGTAGCTGATCACTTGGCTGGTCGTGCTGATCACTTGGCTGTTCGTATAGCTGATCACTTGGCTGTTCGTATAGCTGATCACCTGGCTGGTCGTAGCTGATCACCTGGCTGGTCGTGCAGGATCACCGCCGTCGCAAAGCTGATCACTGGCTGGTCGTGATAGCCGATCACCGCCGTTCGTGATAGCTGATCACCTACTGGTCTGTAGCTGATCACCTGGTTGGTCGTAGCTGATCACCGGTTGGTCGTAGCTGATCACCTGGCTGGTCGTTTAACTGTTCAAAGGTGATTTCGTGGTGGTCTTAAACCTCACCATGTTCCTCTCTCTCTCTTCCTTTTCTCATCTCTTCATTTCTTGTCGCCTCTCTCTCATCTCTACCCTTCTTTATGGTGAGAGACACACTGTCAGAACATTCATAGAGCCACCTGACGCCAGTTACAAAGAAAAACATAAGGTAGGTTCTGCAGTAGACTCACTGTACTCGACTGCCTTTAGTCTCTCAACTGAAAAGGAGGTACCTGCTTACAGCTGGCAAGGAGGCACGGGATCGAACCACTGACCCATGGACCAGAAGCAGTATAAAACCACTAGACTGCAAGTACATGATAGAGACACAAATATTTAGGGACACAGTCTCACCACCTCCTCCTCAATAGCGAAAACCCTCTCCCTCCAACAGCGAAAAACCCTCCTCCTTCCCAATAGCAAACATACTCTCCTCATAACCCACCTGTTCAGAGAGTTCAACCACCACTCCTCCTCTCCTAGACCCCTGATCACAATGAAACTGAAACCAGCCACGATCGTTACAAGGCCCAAAGAGGCAGACCTGTCACAGGACAGTAACCTCCTTCAAACACCTAGAACACAAAAGAGGAAATTTCAAATTCAGTATTCGCAAATACCACTGTCCCAGAGAGCCAAATAATTCTGAGAGAGAGAGAGAGAGAGAGAGAGAGAGAGAGAGAGAGAGAGAGAGAGAGAGAGAATGGTAAGTGGTTGGATATAATATACTTGTCTTAATCAACAACCAATTTTTTATGTCCCTTTATATTCTTTACGTTTATTTGGTCTTTACTTTTTTATGAATTAAAGTAAAGTAGAAGAAAGAAAGACGATAATTAAAGAACAAAAGAAAATTACCAGATATTTCACATCCCTGTCATGTAAACAAAGATCATTAACACCCACCTGTACACTCCTCTCAAGTGCCTCTAACTCAACACCTGAGAATCCACTAATAACAATAAATCATTTATACTAAACAATTCAGAGATAATCAACAACACAGAGCACGTAATTGATCCTCAAGAGTTTATTAAAAGACGTAAAGCTCGGTCCTATAACACAAGACATAATGACAAGGACCGACCACTAAAAGGCACGATCCTAAATTTGTTTAGAAGTACCAAAATGAAATGATACGTGGCTAAATACACGAACTCCTGCCCCTTTCACAATGTTCCTCTCCTACTTCTCGCCTTCACTCCTTCCCTCCACCCAACCCAAGATATGAGAAACATTTCACCCAGGCCTCTCCTCAGCCACGGACAAAGTTTACGACCAATGTTATCCAAATCTCCGACCTGAGACTATTCACCGAAGTGTTCCATTTAATCTTGTAATCAAAACAAACAAAAACAATGTTTGTTTTAAAATTAGATGAAGTTGTTTTATATTAAGGAGACACATAGAAGGGCTCTTGGAGATTTGACTAGAGTTGAGGGATTGTGACCTGATTTTTAAAGGATTTGTGAGGAAGAAGAAGATGAGGAGAACAGCGAGGGACGAAAGAGGAGAACAGAGACTCATATAAGTAACGTTTATACGGAGAAGTCTGTCATACGTCCAACAGTAAAGATCATAGAGGGGGATAGGTCAACTTGGTTGAAATAAGGTTCCAGTTAGTCACAGTCAAAGCCACGACGATTGCCGTCACCAACTAACCTGCTGTCCCTGTGCTAGAAAATAACAAAGACCGAATTATATGATAGATGATGTATGGAAGAAGGTCGTCCTGGAATAGAGAGAGGGTGGCCGATGTGATGATGGGAGAGGTGAGGGGAGAAGGAGATGAGGGTGAAGAGGAGGGGGGGAAGCAGGGGAGGGAGAGAGGAAGGGAAATAGGGAGGAGGAGGAGGGGAGGGGAGGAGGAGGAGGAGGAGGGGAGGAGGAGGAGGAAGAGGAGGAGGCAGGAGAGTAGGTGAGGCAGTGGAGGAGAGGAGGGGAGAGAGCAGGAGAGGAGAGGCAAGCTGGCTCACCGAGGGGGCAAAGAGAGGAAGGAAGAGCACAAAAGAAGGGAAGGGAACCATTTACTGAGGAGGTGATGCTGGGGGAAGGAGAGAGAGAGGAGGAGGTGAGGGAAGAGCCATTCACTGAGGATGAATACGATGAATAATGGTGATGAAAGGATGACTGCGCCTGCCAGGAGTAGTCGCCAACACCCCTGCCACTAGAGGAGAGGAGGTAAAGGTAGGCAGGAGGCATGTGAAGGAAGAGGAAGAGGCATGAAGAAGAGGAGTGCATGTGAAGGAAGAGGAAGAGTAAGGGGAAGGAAGAGGAGTAGGCATGTAAGGAAGAGGAGGAGGCAAGGTGAAGAGGGAGGAGGCACAGGAAGGAAAGAGAGAGGGAGGCATGTGAAGGAAGAGAAGAGTATGGAAGAAGGAGAAGGAGAAGGAGGAGAGGTAATGGTGAAGGAAGAGAAGGAGTGACTAAGGGAAGGAGTGAGGGGAGCTGGGCAAGATTAAGGGGAGAGAGAGAGGGAGGGGGAGGATTAGAAAGGAGGGGTGGGAGAGAGAGGCAGAGTAGGGAAAGGGGGTGAGGGAGGGGAAGCTGGGAGGGAGTGAGGTAGGAGTAAGCTAGGAGGTTGGGGAGGAGGAGAGAGTGTAGGGAAGTGGTGGGAGGGAGTGAGGTAGGGAAGGTAGAATGAAATGGGGTCATATGTCATCTAACACCATCTACACGGTCCTCTCAATATCCGTCTGACCTCAACCCATTGTTTCTATCAAGGGTAATAAATGCAAAACCATGCTGCATGTGGCATGTAGATGGTTAACACTGACCCTTGTTCCTGTAAAGATACAACCATCAACACAAGTTCCCTACAATGCAATATCTGCTCATTAACCCAATCTCATCCCAACTCCAACTCAACCAAACCTAAACAAACCCAACCCACTCTAAACAAACCCAACCCAACCCCCAGGTAAATTTATAGGCTGTTAAATCATCAGGTGAAACAAACAACTAGTGGGTTAAATTAACTTCAAGTAAAACCTCAAGTAATATTCCAAAATATAAACATTAACCAGTTACCCCAACCAAAAGACCAATCAAAGGCATCAAGCAAATGAAGCCAGAGCAATAGTAAATACAACGAGGAATACCAATTAAGAAAAACACTTCCTTGCTAAAAAGGATCTAACAAAACAGTAAATACCCCAGTAATAATAACAGACCAAAGGCTCACAGCATATCTCATATCTCGAATTCATAAAGCAGATGAGCCGAGGCAGAGCCAATGATGATGACGTCATGAGCTAACCAAGACTTAAATGTTACGACGTCCATGAAAGCACCACATACAGGCCGAGTTCCGATAGACTACGAGCATATATTCCTACGTCAAATCATGAGTCTACGAAAGTTAATGTATGAGAGTGAAGAATATTTAGGTGTGCCAGAAATTATAGAGAAAAACCCCCACTCCCACCACCACTACACCATAACACAGGACTTCTCCACCACTACACAAGTCCCACATGCAAATTGGGGACTGCGTGTCAGAGGTGGAGGAGAGAGAGGGGGAGGCAGGATGGTCGAGATGGAGAGGGGGGAGAGGGAGGGAGTGGAGGCAGAGGGAGTTGGAGGCTTCCCAAAACAGCAAGCAATGGCTCTAATGGCCAAGCCTGTTCAGTAAGTCATGGCTCAGTCTTATACTTACAATAGAGACAAACTGAGAATGAAGGAAGGAAGGAAGGAAGGAAGGAGGTAAAGAAGGAAGGGAAGATGAGAGGAGAGGCAAGGAAGAAAGGAAATGTGGAAGAGAGAAGGGGAATTGAGAAAGAGGAGGAGGAAAGAATGATAACATGAGAGATGAGGAAGGAGATAGAGGAGGAAGATTTATTCCTTTATCAATCGCCCAGGCCCCAATCCCTTGTTTTGCCTCCCCTTATCACATTCACTTCTGGTGGATTGGGTGACGAGTTGAGGATCGTAACACCAACACTGTCCCACTTTTGTTTTTCAGCAAATATCTCAATCTGCAGTCCCAAAATATTCTGTAATTAATCCCGAAAGAAATATACAACTGATCTTTCAAGTTTTGTAATTTACAGAAATCCTCAAAAACAAAACACAAAAAAAAGACAACTAAAACCCCGAAGCACCGAAGTAACTAGACAAACCTTCAAAAATATACCAGAAAAAAAGAGCCTCAAAATGGATCTGCCTCGAGACATCATGAGCACTGCAAATCGAAGCTCAGAATTTTGGAGAGAAAAGAAAATATAAGTGGCCCCATAATGTTGTGTGTGTGTGTGTGTGTTGCAGAGAGGGGGGATGGGATGGGACGGGGAGGGAGGGGAGGAGGGAGGGAGGGTAGGTAGGTCAGGAAGGAGGGGTTAAGAGAGGTCAGGGGGATGGAGGAGGAGAAGGGAGGGGAGGAGGGGGGTTGAACTCACTCCTGACCTGCTCCTCACCCCTCCGCTGGCTGTCATCATCTGTGCATGAAGTGGGTGATTCGAGACTGGCCAGACACATTTCACCCAAGTGAGGGAAAGGAGGTGGAGGGGAGAGGAGGACTGAATGAGGGAGAGAGGGAAGGAAGAGAGGAGGAGGGAGGAATGAGGGAAGGGTGAGGAAGGAGGGAACGGGGGGGTGAGGGTAAATATATAACTGAGGGACTAGATTTGAAACGCTGCCTTTTCACGACAAAATAAAGTTCGATAATGAACTTTTTCTCAAGGAAATAAACTTAGGGAAATAACCCGTCTCGACACTGCTACCACCTCCGATTTTTACACGTATTTTAACAGATTTTCCCTACATATTTTTCCACATTATTTTACGCTTATTAGCAATACGTAACCGAACGAAGTGCCTGA
>NW_024728399.1:0-5811 GCF_018991925.1 Homarus americanus | reverse complement strand
AGTGTCAGGGGTGTACCTGGGAGTGTCAGAGATGTACCTGGGAGTGTCAGAGGAGTACCTGGGAGCGTCAGAGGAGTAACTCTGAGTGTCAGAGGTGTACCTGGGAGTGTCAGTGGTTCACCTGTGAGTGTCAGGTGTGTACCAGGGAGTGTCAGAGGAGTACCTGGGAGTGTCAGCGGTGTACCTGGGAGTGTCAAAGCTGTACCTGAGAGTGTCAGAGGTGTACCTGGGAGTGTCAGAGGAGTACCTGGGAGCGTCAGAGGAGTAACTCTGAGTGTCAGAGGTGTACCTGGTAGTGTCATTGGTGTACCTGGGAGTGTCAGAGGTGCACCTGGAAGCGTCAGAGGAATACCTGGAAGTGTCAGAGGTGTAACTGGGAGTGTCTGAGGTGTACCTGGGAGTGTCAGAGGTGTGCCTGTGAGTGTCTGAGGTATACCTGGGAGTGTCAGAGGTGTACCTGGGAGTGTCAGAGGTGTCTGAGGTGTACCTGGGAGTGTCTGAGGTGTACCTGGCATTGTCAGCGGTGTACCTGGGAGTATCAGCTGTGTACCTGGGAGTGTCAGAGGTGTACCTGGGAGTGTTGGACGTGTACCTGGGAGTGTCAGAGGTGTACCAGGGATTGTCAGTGGAGTACCTGGGAGTGTCAGAGGTGTACCTGGGAGTGTCAGAGGTGTACCTGGGAGTGCCAGAGGTGTACCTGGGAGTGTCAGAGGTGTACCTGGGAGTGTCAGAGGTGTACCTGGGAGTGTCAGCGGTGTACCTGGGAGTGTCAGAGGTGTACCTGGGAGTTTCAGAGGTGCAACTGGGAGTGTCTGAGGTGTACCTGGGATTGTCAGAGGTGTACCTGGGAGTGCCAGAGGTGTACCTGGGAGTGTTAGTGGTGTACCTGTGAGTGTCAGGTGTGTACCAGGGAGTGTCAGATGAGTACCTTGGAGTGTCAGCGGTGTACCTGGGAGTGTCAGAGGTGTACCTGCGAGTGTCAGAGGTGTACCTGGGAGTGTCAGAGGTGCCTGCAGGCGTCAGGGATGTGCACCAGGAGTGTCAGGGGTGGACCTGGGGAGTGTCAGAGATGTACCTATGGGGAATTATCAGAGGTGTGCCTGGAGTGTAAGAGGTGTACGTGGGAATGTCTGAGAGGTGTACCTGGGAGTGTATGAGTGCACCTGGGAGTGTCAGGTGTGTGAGAGTGTCAGAGGGCACCTGGGGTGTCAGAGGGAGTGTGCCTGGGAGTGTCAGGGGTGTGCCTGGGGGTGTCTAAGGAGTACCTGGGAGTGTCAGCGGTGTACCTGGGAGTGTCAGAGGAGAACCAGAGAGTGTAAGAGGTGTACCTGGGAGTGTCAGTGGTGTACCAGGGAGTGTCAGATGTGTACCTGGAAGTGTCAGAGGTGTGCCTGTGAGTGTCTGAGGTATACCTGGGAGTGTCAGAGGTGTACCTGGGAGTGTCAGAGGTGTGCATGGGAGTGTCTGAGGTGTACCTGGGAGTGTCTAAGGTGTACCTGCCAGTGTCTGAGGTGTACCTGGCAGAGTCAGCGGTGTACCTGGAAGTGTCAGCGGTGTACCTGGGAGTGTCAGAGGTGTACCTGGGAGTGTTGGACGTGTACCTGGGAGTGTCAGAGGTGTACCAAGGATTGTCAGTGGAGTACCTGGGAGTGTCAGAGGTGTACCTGGGAGTGTCAGAGGTGTACCAGGGAATGCCAGAGGTGTACCTGGGAGTGTCAGAGGTGTACCTGGGAGTTTCAGGGGTGTAACTGGAAGTGTCGGAGGTGTAACTGGGAGTGTCGGAGGAGTAACTGGGAGTGTCTGAGGTGTACCTGGGGTGTCAGAGGTGTGCCTGGGTATGTCAGAGGTACCTGGGGGTGTCAGAGGTGTGCCTGGGTATCGGAGGTGTGCCTGGGAGTGTCAGAGGTGTGCTTGGGAGTGTCAGAGATGTACCTGGGGAGTGTCGGTGTGCCTGGGAGTGTCAGAGGTGTACCTGGGGTGTCTGAGGGGTGTGCCTGGAGTGTCAGAGGTGTACCCTGGGGAGTGTCAGGTGTACCTGGAAGTGTCAGGGGGTGTACCGGGGAGTGTCAGAGGTGTACCTGGGAGTGTCTGAGGTGTACCTGCGAGTGTCATAGGTGTACCTAGGAGTGTCAGGGGTGTACCTGTGAGTGTCAGCGGTGTACATGGGAGTATCAGCGGTGTACCTGGGAGTGTCAGCGGTGTACCTGGGAGTGTCAGAGGTATACCTGGGAGTATCAGAGGTGTACCTGGGAGTATCAGAGTTTTACCTGGAAGTGTCAGAGGTGTACCTGGGAGTGTGAGAGGTGCACCTGGGAGTGTCAGAGGTGTACCTGGGAGTGACGGAGGTGTTCCTGAGAGTGTCAGGGGTGTGCCTGGAAGTGTCAGAAGTGTACCTGGGAGTGTCTGAGGTGTACCTGCATGTGTCAGAGGTGTACCTGGGAGTGTCAGGGGTGTACCTGGGAGTGTCAGCAGTGAAGAGAGCAGAGTGTGTCGGCGGTGTACCTGGGAGTGCCAGAGGTATACCTGGGAGTATCAGAGGTGTACCTGGGAGTGTCAGAGGTGTACCTGGGAGTGTCAGGGGTGTACCTGGAAGTGTCAGGGGTGTACGTGGGAGTGTCTGAGGTGTACCTGGGAGTGTCTGAGGTGTACCTGGAAGTGTCTAAGGTGTACATGGACTGTCAGAGTTGTACATGGCAGTGTCAGCTGTGTACCTGGGAGTGCCAGAGGTGTACCTGGGAGTGTCAGAGGTGTACCAGGGAGTGTCAGAGGTGTGCCTGGGGTGTCAGGGAGGTGAACCAGGGGTCTCAGGAGGTACCTGGGAGTGTCAGAGGTGTACCTGGGGAATGTCAGAGTATACCTGGGGTATCGGAGGTGTACCTGGGAGTATCGAAGGTGTGCCTGGGGAGTGTCAGCAATACCTGGGGTAATGAGGAATTGTACCTGGGAGTGCCAGAGAAGATTGTGCCTGAGAGTGTCAGGGGTGTAACTGCAAATTGTCGGAGTGTAACTGTTAGATGTTCTGGGTAATAAGTTCTCTATACGGAGAGAACACAAACACCTGTATAGTTTTGTAGGTTCGGTTTACTGGATAAGAGTATGTACACAGGGTGGATAGCACTGCTCTAGCTAGGTCTAGTCAACTGCTATAGACGACGTATGGCAAGTGATACATTAGCAGCTTCCATGCGTCGCCAGGCACATTAATTAAGCATGTGGGATATCTTAAATACATTGCCACACACTGCTAGCTAGGCTGAATAAATAATACATAAATGGAGCACATACATAATATACATACAAAATATATAATCCAGCATACATAATATACATACACCTCCCTCCCCCCTATACGCTCATAGCAAAGTCTTGAGCGGACCTTTTCTTCTGGATCCGTTCTGAGCGTCGAGGGACTTCATCACTGGGAAGGGTGTGGGACTCAACACTGGTGGCGGGGCCAGCAGAAGGCAGTGTTACGGGGCGGAGAAAACGGCGGTTCCTCCACCACACGCGACCACTGGGTAACCGCACCTGGTAGTCCCGTGACCTGCCGAGACCCATGACTACGCCTACTTTGTCCCAACGTAGGGAGGTCGGGTCCTGAACACGGACTTGGGTACCGACACTCAACCTGGGGAGAGAACGGGCGTGGTCGTTGTGGCGGGCGACGACGTCCTGAACACGTTCGGCGGCTCGGCGATCACAATCCTCTGTCTTAGCCTGCCACTCCTTGGAGAAGGATTGAGGGTGAGCAGGGACACAAGAACGAAGGGGGCGCCCATACAAAACCTGGGCAGGGGAGCGTCCGGTGTAGTTGGGTGTGTTGCGGAGTTCAAGAAGACCCCGGTCGAAGGCCTCGCAGTCAATATTCCCAGAAGGGGCCACCTTAAGGATGAGGTGCTTCAAGGATTTGACAGCAGCCTCAGCGTGGCCGTTGGACTGCGGGTAATGGGGCGATGACAACACATGCCGGACTCCCCATCGGTCAAGGAACACAACAAAGTCCCGGCTTGTGAACTGAGGCCCTCCGTCGGTTCGCAGGCGTACAGGAACGCCCACGTCACGGAAATAGTGGCGGAACTTGCTGATGGTGGCGGCAGACGTCGTGTCATTACCGCACTTGATGACAACCGGCCAACCAGAGAGACGGTCGACGATAACAAGGAAGGACTTTCCTGACACAGAGAAAAAGTCGGCCAACACAGACTCAAAGGGGCAGGTGGGGTTGTCGTCACTCATGAAGGGTTCCTGCTGCTGGCTGGGTTGTAATACTTGGCAGGGCTCACACGCACGGACAACATTGGAGATGTCGGAGTTGATGCCGGGCCAGAACACAGTCTGTCGTGCACGTCGTTTGGTGGCCTCAGCTCCACGGTGGCTGTCGTGAAGGCGAGCCAAGGCGTGGGGACGTAATGCAGCAGGGACAACTACACGTGCTCCGTACAGAACAAGGTCTCCGTCGCAGTAAAGTTCATCACGGAGTTTCCAATACGGGAGCAGGGTGTTGTGAAGATCGTAGCGGTTGCTAGGAAATCCATTCCTCACACACTCGACAAGTCGGACGTAGGAAGGGTCATCTCGGGCCGCTGTTCGAAGGTCCTCCATTGCCTTGTCGTCATCTGGTGACAGGTCCGAACGAAGGGATTGGACGGCATGGAGAGTGACCACAGTCCTGACGGAATGAGCGAGGTCGGCGTCGAGCACATGGTCTTCTGGAGTAGGGCGGCTGACAGGAGAGCGGGATAAGGCATCAGGGATGCAGAGCTCCTTACCAGCACGCCACACTGCTGTGAAGATGTACGCCGAGAGCTTCTCTTTCAGACGCTGGAGGCGAGGGTTCTCAACGGCGTCTAGCGTGTAGTGGTTGAGGATCGGGACAACCGGGCGATGGTCGGTCACTAGGTGAAAGTGTTGCAGGCCTATGAGGTAAAACCTGCACTTGGACGTCGCCCAGACCACAGCCAACAGCTCCAACTCAATGGTGGCGTAGCGCGTCTCAGTGTCAGAGAGGAAACGCGAGCCACACTGGACGAGCCGGAACTGCCCTCCACCATGATCCTGCAGTAGGGCGTATCCCACGCCATACAAGCGTGAGGCATCTGTCTGCAGAACTGTCGGCAAGGCTGGGTCAAACGTGGCGAGGACAGGTGGACGAGACAGGGCCTGTTTCACTTGCTGGAAGGCCTTGTCGTGGTCGGGGGTCCACAGGAATGTCCTCTTGGGGCTCATCAGGGGGCGAAGTGGTTGAGCAGCTGCGGAGATGTCCGACAAAAACTCTGCTAACTGGTTGACGAGACCGATGAAGGACCTCAAGTCGGTCAGGTTAGCAGGGGTGGGAAAATCCGTGATGGCGCGGACCTTTTCCGGGTCAGCTGCGATACCGTTCCCTGAGAGGGTGTACCCACAAAAGTCAGCTGAAGAGCTGGCCAGAACAAACTTGTCGGCATTTAGGGTAATGCCGTGCTTCCGGCACCTGTTGAGTACCTCGTAGATACGGCAGAGGTGATCCATATAATCCTCGTCGTACACGAGTATGTCGTCGACCACTTTCACGCAGTTTGCCAGACCTTGTAGAGCCATGTCACCTCGAAGACAGAAAGCGTCTCCTGTAGCGGCGAATCCCATGGGGCCACAGCAATAACTGTAACGTCCATGCGGGGTGATGAAAGTTGTGAGTGGTCGGTCTTCTTCGGCAAGCTCTATCTGCCAGTATCCACACAGGGCGTCCATCGTCGTGAAGAAGCGCGCCTTCAGGTTCACACTGCGTATAGCTGCAAAGGGCGTGGGAGAAGGGTGGGCAGGACGAGACACCTG
>NW_024728398.1:0-2910 GCF_018991925.1 Homarus americanus | reverse complement strand
GAATCACTGGAGGGAAGTAGTAAGGAATCACTGGAGGAAGTAGTAAGGAATCACTGGAGGGAAGTAGTAAGGAATCACTGGAGGGAAGTAGTAAGGATCACTGGAGGGAAGTGGGAAGGGGATCACTGGAGGAAGTAAGGGAATCACTAGAGGGAAGTAGTAAGGGAATCACTGGAGGGAAGTAGTAAGGGAATCACTAGAGGGAAGTAGTAAGGGGATCACTGGAGGGAAGTAGTAAGGGAATCACTGGAGGGAAGTAGTAAGGGAATCAATAGAGGGAAAATAAGGGAATCACTGGAGGGAAGTAGTAAGGGAATCACTGGAGGGAAGTAGTAAGGGGATCACTGGAGGGAAGTAGTAAGGCGATCAATAGAGGGAAGTAGTAAGGGAATCACTGGAGGGAAGTAGTAAGGGGATCACTGGAGGGAAGTAGTAAGGGAATCACTGGAGGGAAGTAGTAAGGGAATCAATAGAGGGAAGTAGTAAGGGAATCACTAGAGGGAAGTAGTAAGGGAATCACTGGAGGGAAGTAGTAAGGGAATCACTGGAGGGAAGTAGTAAGGGAATCACTGGAGGGAAGTAGTAAGGGAATCACTGGAGGGAAGTAGTTAGGGAATCACTGGAGGGAAGTAGTAAGGGAATCACTGGAGGGAAGTAGTGAGGGAATCACTGGAGGGAAGTAGTAAGGGAATCACTGGAGGGAAGTAGTAAGAGGACCAATGGAGGGAGGTAGTAAGAGGACCAATGGAGGGAAGTAGTAAGAGGAATCACTGGAGGGAAGTAGTAAGGGAATCACTGGAGGGAAGTAGTAAGAGGACCAATGGAGGGAGGTAGTAAGAGGACCAATGGAGGGAAGTAGTAAGAGGACCAATGGAGGGAAGTAGTAAGAGGACCAATGGAGGGAGGGTAAGAGGACCAGTAATGGAGGAGGTAGTAAGAGGACCAATGGAGGGGGAGGTAGTAAGAGGGACCAATGGAGGGAGGTGTAGAGGACCAATGGAGGGGGAGGTAGTAAGAGGACCAATGGAGGGAGGTAGTGGAGGACCAATGGAGGGGGGAGGTAGTAGAGGACCAATGGAGAGGTGGTAGAGGGACCAATGGAGGGAATGGTAAGAAGGGACCAATGGAGGGAAGTAGTAAGAGGACCAATGGAGGGAAGTAGTAAGAGGACCAATGGAGGGAAGTAGTAAGAGGACCAATGGAGGGAAGTAGTAAGAGGACCAATGGAGGGAAGTAGTAAGAGGACCAATGGAGGGAAGTAATAAGAGGACCAATAGAGGGAGGTAGTAAGAGGACCAATGGAGGGAAGTAGTAAGAGGACCACTGGAGGGAAGTAGTAAGAGGACCAATGGAGGGAAGTAGTAAGAGGACCAATGGAGGGAAGTAGTAAGAGGACCAATGGAGGGGGGGTGTAAGAGGACCAATGAGGAAGTAGTAAGAGGACCAATGGAGGAGGTAGTAAGAGAACCAATGGAGGGAAGGTGAGGACCAATGGAGGGAGGTAGTAAGAGGACCAATGGAGGGAAGTAGTAAGAGACCAATGGAGGGAGGTAGTGAGGACCAATGGAGGGAAGTAGTAAGAGGACGAGGGAGAGACCACTGGAGGGAAGTAGTAAGAGGACCACTGGAGGAAGTAGTAAGAGGACCACTGGAGGAAGTAGTAAGAGGACCAATGAGGGAGGTAGTAAGAGGACCAATGGAGGGAAGTGTAAGAGGAACAATGGAGGGAAGTAGTAAGAGGACCAATGGAGGGAAGTAGTAAGAGGACCAATGGAGGGAAGTAGTAAGAGGACCAATGGAGGAAGTAAGAGGACCAATGGAGGAAGTAAAAGAGGACCACTGGAGGGGGTAGTAAGAGACCACTGGAGGGAAGTAGTAAGAGGACCAATGGAGGGAAGTAGTAAGAGGACCAATGGAGGAAGTAGTAAGAGGACCAATGGAGGGCAGTAGTAAGAGAACCACTAGAGGAAGTAGTAAGAGGACCACTGAGGGAAGTAGTAAGAGGACCAATGGAGGGAGGTAGTAAGAGATCCAATGGAGGGAAGTAGTAAGAGGACCAATGAGGGAAGTAGTAAGAGGACCACTGGAGGGGTAGTAAGAGGACCATGGAGGAAGTAGTAAGAGGACCAATGGAGGGAAGTAGTAAGAGGACCAATGGAGGAAGTGGTAAGAGGACCAATGGAGGGAAGTAGTAAGAGGAACCACTGGAGGGAGGTAGTAAGAGGACCACTGGAGGAAGTAGTAAGAGGACCAATGGAGAGGTAGTAAGAGGACCACTGAGGGAAGTAGTAAGAGGACCAATGGAGGGAAGTAGTAAGAGGACCAATGGAGGGAAGTAGTAAGAGACCACTGGAGGAAGTAGTAAGAGGACCACTGAGGAAGTAGTAAGAGGACCAATGGAGGGAAGTAGTAAGAGGACCAATGGAGGAAGTAGAAGAGGACCAATGGAGGGAAGTAGTAAGAGGACCACTAGAGGGAAGTAGTAAGAGGACCACTGGAGGGAAGTAGTAAGAGGACCTGGAGGGAGGTAAGAGACCAATGAGGGAAGTAGTAAGAGGACCAATGGAGGAAGTAGTAAGAGGACCACTGGAGGGAAGTAAGAGGACCAATGGAGGGAAGTAGTAAGAGGACCAATGGAGGAAGTAGTAAGAGGACCAATGGAGGGAAGTAGTAAGAGGACCAATGGAGGAAGTAGTAAGAGGACCAATGGAGGAAGTAGTAAGAGGACCAATGGAGGGAAGTAGTAAGAGGACCAATGGAGGGAAGTAATAAGAGACCAATAGAGGAGGAGGTAGTAAGAGGACCAATGGAGGGAAGTAGTAAGAGGACCACTGGAGGGAAGTAGTAAGAGGACCAATGGAGGGAAGTAGTAAGAGGACCAATGGAGGAAGTAGTAAGAATCACTGGAAT
>NW_024728397.1:0-6867 GCF_018991925.1 Homarus americanus | reverse complement strand
TTCTTCAATGACATTGTCAAAAACTGTTTCATCTGTCAATTGTCGCTCTATAGACAGTATGGCAAGATTTCTCAACCGCAAGGTGCTCATAGTAGATCTTAAGTAATTCTTGATCAGTTTTAGTTTCGAAAAGCTCCTCTCACAGGTAGCAACACTAACAGCAATTATGAGGAAAATCCTCAGCATTATTACTATATTTGGAACCGAGTTCCCAAGGTTATAATTTTGAATAAACTGCAAAAGTTCAAGGGGGCCTTCTTTCCACGTCTGTATTCTGTCTTTAATAGTTATAGCAGCAACAGCAACAAAATGCTGAAGTCTTTTTCTCTCAACGAGGAACTCCTCTTTATCAATATCGTCGTGATCGTGATCTATTTGACACTCATATTTATCATCCAAAAGATTCAATGGGGTAAGGAAGGCATATTTCTCAGCAAGTTCATGAAGCTGTTGAAATCTCAAAGTTATTTCTTGGATTGGTCGGCTGTACATGAACTGATATGACCCGAGACTGCATGGTTTTGCAGCTACTGGAGACGTTAATCCTTCCCTTTGTATGGGCGGCAAGTTAATCCTCGTCGTGTCTGACCTAACACCTGACCCACACCACATGAGCTCACTGGCGTACTTGTTTGAAGTTGTTACAGGTTGTGTGTGTGTTAGGTCAGACACGACAAGGATTAACTTGCCGCCGATACAAAGGGATGGATTAACGTCTCCAGTAGCTGCAGATATGGGTGATGAGCAGACCCAAAAGTGCCGCCCCCCAAAAGTGCCGCCCGGGGCGGACCGCCCCCCCCCCCCCCTCCTAGCTACGCTAGTGAATTACTCTAGTTACAATAAAATCTCATACTTCACGGATGGAAGAGGCAGACTAGATACAGTACTGGTCAAAACAAAATGAAGAGAGAGATGTCGAAAAAAGAAAAATACGACTTAAACTACAATAAAAAAAATTAAATTGGAAACTAATTTCCGACTTAAAACACGTCATATATATATATATATATATATATATATATATATATATATATATATATATATATATATATATATATATATATATATATATATATATATATATATATATATCTATATCTATAAAACAAATTTATTGACAGCTTGGAATACAGTTTGCTTATTCTGTCGTGACACTGAGGGTGGTATCACTGCCACCAGTGGCGGCTCGTGCATAGGGCTGCAGTCCCCCCAGACACTCACTGCCAGGCGTATGATTCCTTTAGAGAGACAGCTGAATAATACACTACCAACAAATATATCATTTTATGTTATTTAATTATTTTCAATACGTTGCTAAGTGAATTTTCATTAAAATCAGACCAAAATTTAAGTTACTTTCATAGTTGGTGTCAATGCTGTACGATTCATGTCTGTTATTAATTGGCGCCGCCGCCGCACTTGAAGCAGCTCAGTCTCGTGTTTACATTGCGTGTGGACGGTGTGGTTAAATCGTGCTTTCTTTAATTACCCTTTGACGATGGAAAATCGAGTGAAGTATTTGCAAAACATCAACTTTTCCCAGCTGACATTAAATGAAAAGACTGAAATCAAAGCAAGAGGAAGACCTACACCAGTTTTATCCATTGAACAGAACAGTACAAGCAGGAACAAAGAATATACACGCCAGTTTAACATGAGTGTTTATGGCTCTGTGGTTGTGACGAGGCAAATACTTTATTCTGCTTATTGTTTGGTGGGGACTCGGCATGGACGAAAAGTGGTGTGACTGACTTGAGGCATTTGCCACAGAAAATAGTGAAACATGAGCAGTCAGCCAAACATATGAATAACATGATTAATTTATCGTTGCTGGGTAAAGTGAACATTGCAGCTCAGATTGACACAGCATACAAGCTCTCAGTTGCAAAACACAATGAACAGGTGAAAAAAACAGAGATGCGTTATCCAAAATCATAAAATGTGTAAAATTTGGTGGAAAATTTGAACTCCCTCTTAGAGGACATGATGAAACAATGAGCTCTAAGAATCCGGGAGTATTTCGTGGATTAGTTGATTTTGCTTGTGAACTGGATTCTAGCTTAGATGCTCATTTAAAGACCGCTACAGTTTTTGAAGGAACATCTAAATCAATACAGAATGAACTTTTAGAATCTATGTTGGAAATTTGCAAAAATAAGATCAAGGAAGAAGTAAAGAATGCAGACACGCCGACTTTATTTTCAATTAATACTGGTCCATCACCACCTTCTACCACCAACACTACTACCATGCCCTGGGAATTCGTGGACATCAACTACAACTCATACCTGAGGTAGGTCAAATTTGTGTATCCTATTGTTGTGTGAGGCTTGCAGTCCCTCCATTTTATTTTTCACGAGCCGCCACTGGTCACCTAAAGGTTCAAGAGCATTCACTCCAGTGCGAGTAGTCAATGTGTCACCGAAAGCTAGCAAGTACTGTACTGACCGAGCAAAACAAACCCTTGGACATTAAACACAAAAAAATAAAGATTAGGAATGAACAAGCACAAAATGCAAATAGGTACGTAGAATGAGAGGACATTAGAATAATGAGGGCTGGGTGGTAAGTTTACTTTTTTTACTTACTTTTATTATCCTCTTCACCACTGATCAGCTCGTTAGCCGCCCGGGCGATCAGTCACGTCTCTGTTCATTTATATTCTTCACCAAAAGATCGGCTCCCTAGCCGCCCGGGCGATCGGTCACGTCTCTGTCATGCACTGTTGGCAAATACTGGGCATGCACCGGCTCCTGAATGCACCTGAACCCGCTCCAGTATTGGTTAAGTCTTGTCTTGAAAGAGCTCACACTCGGTGCCGTCACAACACACTCTGGCAGATTGTTCCAAGAGTTTACAACCCTCACTCAGAAAAAGTTTGCCCTCACGGTTTTCTGGACTTGCGGCTTCTTTAATCTTGAGCTGTGACTTTGTGGGCAAGTCCACCAGCTCTGGCAAAGTAAGGACACACTTTTACCTGAGTAGTGCCCCCCGAGATGCTTATACACTTATTAGGTTCCTTGGAACGTTCCTGTAGTATTGAATTGTAATTGGTAACTGAATTGTAACAGTTTATTTAACCAGAAAAATACAAATGCAGAGTGGATAATAATAACAATATTAACATGGCTGAGCCAGTTGAGAACCTGAGCTCTCTTTGAGGCACCTCATATATACTATACATTTATCTCAAGGAAGTATTATGAAACATTTAGTATCATCTGGAATAGTACAATAGCATGGTAGTAATAAGTACATCTCATAGTGTTACCGCGGTTATCACTTCAATATTTATTTATTTTATTATTTATTATTTGTATTTTTTTTATTTTTTTATTTATTTTGTTTTTATTTTTTAGTTATTTATTTATACATATATATATATATATATATATATATATATATATATATATATATATATATATATATATATATATATATATATATATATATATATATATATATATATATATATATATATATATAAACACACACATATACACACACACATATACATATAAATTAGAGTGGAATTTAAATACATAAGTATAATTGGGGAGCAGCACAACCTGGGTTGTGCTGTAATAAGGTTGAACAAGAGGACAGAGCTTTCAGGATTATGTCTAGTTGGCAATTATGTGTATTGTAATGGTATTTACTTATTTATTTACATAAGCTAGGCAAGTTCAGGCGCTCCAATCTCTCAGGGTAGCTGAGGTGCCGAAGTGCAGGCACCAGTCTGGTGGCCCTCCTTTGAATATTTTCAACCAACTGACAGTCCCTAGCATATCTCGGGGACCAGACGGGGTGACAGTACTCCAGATGGGGAAGCACTTCACTCTTGAAGAACGTTACGAGGGACGGACCGTCTGGATATCTGAATGACCTTGTGGGAATTCGTGGTATAATGTGGTCAAGCACTCAGGTTGGATGGAAACTCTAAGGTGGTTTTCTTGTATAATATAAGTTATATGATAGACAGTCTGGTGCTGGAGGTGCAGTGTGGTGAGGAGCTGCTCAGTAGAGACGTTCGGTGAGTAGCTTGTTGAAGGAGGTAGATGTGCAGGAGCTTCATTAGAGAAGATGTTGCCTGTTGCTGGCCTCCTGGTTGAATGAAAGCTGGACAGCGTGGAGCTTGCTGGAGGAGGTGTTGCGTGTTCAGGAAGATGGGCCAGAATGAGAGAGCTGGTTGGTGAGGACGCTCAGAGAAGGACAGCTGGTGGGTAGCCATGCTCGCCGGCGGTAGCGAGGACCGCCAGGCAGGCGGAGGAGGAGGTGTTGCTTGTTCAAGAAGAATGGCCAGAATGAATCTCAATGGAGAGACAGAGCTTATATACCCAGCAGCCGTGAGTCATCTATGAGTCATGTTGGGAAAACCCGAGAAGTAACCGGTCTTTGGCTCGGTTGCTAGGATACGGTAGCATCTGTTGACACAGCTCGCTTGGGCCGCCAGTTTGGTTCCTTGGGAAGATGGTAGCAGCTGGTGGCTGCGGCTACACAGTTGTAGGGGAGAAGTCCACTATAAAGTAATAAGTATACTGAGACAAAGACATAGAAAAATACTTAAAAGGAAACAATACTGTATAACTAAGACAATTAAAGAAGGTTAGAAAAGAAAGATATTTACACAGAAAATAGTGATAATATAAATAGAAAAATATATAAAACAAAAAATAATATAATAAGACAGAAAGGAGGAATAGAAAAAAGTTATATATATATATATATATATATATATATATATATATATATATATATATATATTATTACGTGTACGTCGTGGAATTGGCAAATAAGCCTATGATAAAGAAATAAGGACTCGGACATATCTTTTTAGAAGTCATACTACATTTTCTTGTGGTACCGTCAGTACAATATGTTGCAAATGTAATGTGTGCCGCTGTGTAAGGGGGAAAATTTTTATTTTTTTTATCTTTAATTGATTCATATTTATGTGTAAGAGGAGATATTTTCTTTTCTATAATTTTTTTATTACTTCTATTTCTCTTTTCTGTTATTATATTATTACTTCTGTCACTTTCTTACTTTCTTTAGTTATATTTTCTGTCTTTATATATTTTTCTATGTTATTTGCCTTATATAACCTTTAATTTTCTTAGTTTATTATTTAGTATAAATTTTTCTAAGTCATTATTTCAGTATGCTTACTACTTTATCTTCTATATTTTACCTTTCTTAGTGTTTATTTCATTATTTTACTTTTATCCTCTTCGCCACTGATCGGCTCGTTAGCCGCCCGGGCGATCGGTCACGTCTTTGTCACGCACTGTTGACAAGTACTGGGCATGCACCGGCTTCTGAATGTACCTGAACCCGCTCCAGTGTTGGTCAAGTCTTGTCTTGAAAGAGCTCACACTCGGTGCCGTCACAACACACTCTGGTAGATTGTTCCAAGAGTTCACAACTCTCACTCCGAAAAAGTTTGCCCTCACAGTTTTCTGGACTTGCGGCTTCTTCAATCTTGAGCTGTGACCCCTTGTGGGGCGAGCGTCCGCCAGCTCCAAGTAAGGACAGTCAACTGAGTAGTGCCCTCTGAGATGCTTATACACCTCAACTAGGTCCCCCCTTGCCCGTCTATAGTATAAGCTAGGCATGTTCAGGCGCTCCAATCTCTCAGGGTAGCTGAGGTGCCGAGGTGCAGGCACCAGTCTGGTGGCCCTCCTTTGAACATTTTCAACCAACTGACAGTCCCTAGCATATCTCGGGACCAGATGGGGTGACAGTACTCCAGATGGGGAAGCACTTCTCTCCTGAAGATCGTTACGAGGGACAGACCGTCTAGATATGTGAACGACCTTTTTATAAGACCCAATAATTTATTTGCCTGATTTACCTTCCTCTCGCAATGGCCCGAGAACTTCAGCTCATTGTCAATATACACACCTATGTCCTTCTCACATACAGTCTCAACTAGTGCAGTTTCATCATCCCGTTGGGACATATGATACGCCTCCTTACCGTTGGTACGCCCCAGGTGCATCCTCTTACACTTCGTGACATTGAATCTCAGCAGCCATTTCTTCGACCATTCCTGTAGCCCACATAGGTCCTTCTGCAGTTCTTCACACTCCGCTTGGTTTTTGATTTCCCGAAACAAATTGGCGCCATCGGCAAACACTTGTATGGAGGAGTGTACAACGTCAGGCATGTCATTTATGAAACAAACAAACAAAGCGGGCCCAATACACTGCCTTGTGACACCCCGCTTGCGACAGGTACGGATGATGATTTCGCGCCATCAACCATCATACACTGCTTGCGGTCATGTAGAAAGTCTTCTATCCACGCTAGGACATTTCCCCGAATTCCGTACCCTTCCACTTCGATTTTCAGCCTTTCGTGGGGTGCACTGTCAAGAGCCTTGGCAAAATCTAGGCAAATATTGTCGACATTACCACCCCGTTCCAGAATATGGGTCCAAATATCCAATACCTTGAGCAATTGTGTTAAGCAGGAGCGCCCCGGCATAAAACCGTGTTGGCAATCCTTTACAAGGTTGTTTCGTAGTAGGTGTTCCATCGCGGTTAGGGTTTGTTGGGTCAGATGACTCGTTTTCGTTTTCTCCCCCCACCCAAAAACTCCGATTTCGCAGGCTCTTCCCTGTTATTGATTGGGTGGGAGGGAGGGGGGGGGGCAAAAACGAGCAATTTACACCGAAAATGACGGTCAGATTTGTTTAAAACACTAAAATACACTGGAAAAACATATTGGTCAACCGCTAGGGACTCATGTCCTAAAGTAAAAATTTACCAGGATCTTGAATGTTTCATCTGTAATCAGACATATCTAACTTACTGTACAACATCGGTATTATCTTTCAATTTCAAATCTCTCAACATGACATGA
>NW_024728396.1:0-7563 GCF_018991925.1 Homarus americanus | reverse complement strand
GATTTAATAGCATACTACAGAAACTTGCACACCCGAATGGGAGACCGTCAAAGTCAATCGGGGGTCGATTTGATAGCATACTACAGAAACTTGCACACCCGAATGGGAGACAGTCAAAGTCAATCGGGGGTCGATTTAATAGCATACTACAGAAACTTGCACACCCGAATGGGAGACCGTCAAAGTCAATCGGGGGTCGAGCATACTTTACAAAATGATCAGAGAATCTGCACACACACCGAGTGGGAGACGGTGATGAAAACGTCCGCCCTTATATGTTCGATTGCACTATTTCACTATATTAAGGGGAGAGGGTGCCTTCGCACACATATTCGGTGTGAAATATCTTCCGCCCCCCAGCGGAGCGCTTCGGCGCCTCTGCGAAGCAAAGCGCGGCATTCAAAAACAACAACCAAAATTGCCGTCGCTTTCCCTTCCCTGCCCTGCAATGGCTGGAGCAGCAGCAGAAGAAGAGAAAGAGAAAATAGTCTCATGGGGTCAGAGGAATGGCAGTGGAGCGCGATCTATGAATTTCACTAGCCAGGTCTGTCCTCCCAATTGAACATTCCTTACTCTCTCGGCGCACGTCACCACGGTTTCCGACAGCAACAGCATCATGATGTTGCGTCTATTGTAAGTCAGGAACCGGGTTATTCGGCTGTTCGCGAACAATCAGTTTAACAACAAACGATAAAACCTTCCACTCTCGAGGTGCGCGGTCGGTGACTGTCCTATCGTCGCTCTCTTGTATGCTGGATTGCGCTATTTCACTATATTAAGGGGTGCCTTCACACCTATTCGATTATGGAATATCTTCGCCCCCCAATGAGCGCTTCAGCAGCGCCTCTCCCAATCATGCGGCATTCAAAAACAACAACCAAAGTTGCCGTCGCTTTCCCTTCCCTGCCCTGCAATGGCTGGAGCAGCAGCAGCAGCAGAAGAAGAGAGAGAGAAAATAGTCTCATGGGGTCAGAGGAATGGCAGTGGAGCGCGATCTATGAATTTCACTAGCCAGGTCTGTCTCCCAATTGAACATTATTACTCTCTCGGCGCGCACGTCGCCACCACGGTTTCCGCGACAGCAACAGCATCATGATGTTGCGTCTATTGTAAGTCCGGAACCGGGTTATTCGGCTGTTCGCGAACAGTCAGGTTTTAACCTTGCCTAACAAACGATCAAACAACTTCCACTCTCGAGGTGCGGTACGGTGACTGTCCTATCGTCCGCTCTTGTATGCTGGATTGCACTATTTCACTATATTAAGGGGAGAGGGTGCCTTCACACACATATTCGATGTGAAATATCTTCCGCCCCCAGCGGAGCGCTTCGGCGCCTCTCTTGATATAATATGACATTCAAAAGCAACAACCGAAGTTGCCGTCGCTTTCCTTTTCCTGCGTGGCTGGGCAGCAGCAGCAGCAGAAGAAGAGAGAGAGAAAATAGTCTCATGGGGTCAGAGGAATGGCAGTGGAGCGCGATCTATGAATTTCACTAGCCAGGTCTGTCTCCCAATTGAACATTATTACTCTCTCGGCGCGCACGTCGCCACCACGGTTTCCGCGACAGCAGCAGCATCATGATGTTGCGTCTATTGTAAGTCCGGAACCGGGTTATTCGGCTGTTCGCGAACAGTCAGGTTTTAACCTTGCCTAACAAACGATCAAACAACTTCCTCTCTCGAGGTGCGGTCTCTTGCTGGATTGCTGTTCACTATATTGGGGAGGGTGCCATATTCGATGTGAAATATCTTCCGCCCCCCAGCGGAGCGCTTCGGCGCCTCTGCGAAGCAAAACGCGGCATTCAAAAACAACAACCAAAATTGCCGTCGATTTCCTCTCCCTGCCCTGCAATGGCTGGCGCAGAAGGAGAGCGAGAGAGAGAATAGTCTCATTGGGTCAGAGGAATGGCAGTGGAGCGGGCTAATGGCGAGTAGGCTCGCGATCTATCAATTACACTAGCCAGGTCGCTCTCCCTATTGAACATTATTACTCTCTCACATCGCCACTGCGGTTTCCGCGACAGCAGCAGCATCATCATGATGTTGCATCCACCAATTAGTCCGGAACCGGGTTATTCGGCTGTCTGCGAACAGTCCGGTTTTAACCTTACCCAACATCCACTCTCGAGGTGCGGTACGGTGAATGTCCTATCGTCCGACCTTGTATGCTGGATTGCACTATTTCACTATATTAAGGGGAGAGGGTGCCTTCACACACATATTCGGTGTGAAATATCTTCCGCCCCCCAGCGGAGCGCTTCGGCGCCTCTGCGAAGCAAAGCGCGGCATTAAAAAACAACAACCAAAATTGCCGTCGCTTCCCTGCCCTGCAATGGCTGGAGCAGAAGGAGAGAGATTTTAGTCTCATTGGATCAGAGGAATGGCAGTGGAGCGGGCTTATGGCGAGTAGGCTTGCGCTCTATCAATTACACTTGCCAGGTCCCTCTTCCGTTTGGACATTATTTACTCCGTCTCTCTCTCGGCGCACACATCGCCACCCTACTAGTTTCCGTCACAGCATATGCTGCGGCCTTTCAGTCGGGAACGGGGCTCCCCTTCGCCTTGCTGTCTGCCCAACTTAGCGGACTTGCGTTGGCTGATCACCCCGTCTTCGCGTCTGTGCCGGCCTTCAATGCAGCGCCCAACCGTCTCTTGACCGAGATTCATTGCACTATTCCACGCGCAAACGGCTACCCTAAATGTGCATAGACAACGCTCATGGTTCAACACGACCAGGGCGCAGTCTGGGAGCCGAGTATACTAAAAAGAGAGTTTAGCAGCCAAAACTCGTCAAAGCACACGTTGGGTTACCCCATCACCTAACAACGATGATGGCGGTTCCCACCCGTGAAATACACAACCTAACCAATATTGGGCGACGATGGCGCTCATGAGCCCACGTCCCCACAAACAGTAAGAGAAAGAGAGAGAGGAGGAGATTGGCCAATGTGCGGTCCCTCGCCCAATGTCTTATGCCTCGCTGGGGCAAAGAGAAGAGGAGCGGATAAGGGAGGAGATTGGCCAACGTGCGGTCCCTCGCCCAATGTCGGCTGCCTCGCTGGAGCTGGGTAAAGAGGAGAGGAGCGGATAAGGGAGGAGATTGGCACACACGGTGGCGCTGCCGGCGCCGAGGATAGCAAGAGAAGGTGCAGTTTGAGCTGATCATCTGGTTTGCTATTTCTCTAAGGCCAACGTGCGGTCCCTCGCCCAATGTCGGCTGCCTCGCTGGGGCAAAGAGAAGAGGAGAGGATAAGGGAGGAGATTGGCACACACGGTGGCGCTGCCGGCGCCGAGGATAGCGAGAGAAGGTGCAGTTTGATCTGATCATCTGGTTTGCTATTTCTCTAAGGCCAACGTGCGGTCCCTCGCCCAATGTCTTCTGCCTCGCTGGGGCAAAGAGAAGAGGAGCGGATAAGGGAGGAGATTCGCCAACGTGCGGTCCCTCGCTCAATGTCGGCTGCCTCGCTGGAGCTGGGGCAAAGAGGAGCGGATAAGGGAGGAGATTGGCACACACGGTGGCGCTGCCGGCGCCGAGGATAGCAAGAGAAGGTGCAGTTAGATCTGATCATCTGGTTTTCTATTTCTCTAAGGCCAACGTGCGGTCCCTCGCCCAATGTCTTCTGCCTCTCTCTCAATCTCACTATTTTGGCCGCCGTGATAGGCGCCGCCAACAGCAGCAGCTACCTGGTTGATCCTGCCAGTAGTCATATGCTTGTCTCAAAGATTAAGCCATGCATGTGTAAGTACAAGCCGATTTAAGGCGAAACCGCGAATGGCTCATTAAATCAGCTATGTTTCATTGGATCTATAAACCCACTTACTTGGATAACTGTGGCAATTCTAGAGCTAATACATGCAATTGGTCTCTGACCGCAAGGGAAGAGCGCTTTTATTAGTTCAAAACTGGTCGGGCCCCGGTCCGTAACCCACCTGTGGTGAATCTGAATAACTTCGGGCTGAGCGCACGGTCTCCGCACCGGCGCCGCTTCTTTCAAGTGTCTGCCTTATCAGCTTTCGATTGTAGGTTATGCGCCTACAATGGCTATAACAGGTAACGGGGAATTAGGGTTCGATTCTGGAGAGGGAGCCTGAGAAACGGCTACCACATCTAAGAAAGGCAGCAGGCACGCAAATTACCCACTCCCGGCACGGGGAGGTAGTGACGAAAAATAACGATGCGAGTCTCATCCGAGGCCTCGCAATCGGAATGAGTACACTTTAAATCCTTTAACGAGTATCCATTGAGGGCAAGTCTGGTGCCAGCAGCCGCGGTAATTCCAGCTCCAATAGCGTATATTAAAGTTGTTGCGTTAAAAGCTCGTAGTTGGATCTCAGTTCGACTGACGGCACCGCCCGGTGTTTACTGTCACGCCCGAACAGCTTCGCCGCTCGCACGGGATGCTCTTTGTCGAGTGTCCCGAGTGGCCGGAGTTTACTTTGAAAAAAATTAGAGTGCTCAGAGCAGGCTATTTGAATGGCCCGAATGGTGATGCATGGAATAATGGAATAGACCTCGGTTCTATTTTGTTGGTTTTCGGAACCAGAGGTAATGACTAATCGGAACAGGCGGGGCATTCGTACAGACGCTAGAGGTGAAATTTGGACCGTCGAAGACGAACCACTGCGAAAGCATTTGCCAAGGATGTTTTCATTAATCAAGAACGAAAGTTAGAGGTTCGAAGGCGATCAGATACCGCCCTAGTTCTAACCATAAACGATGCCAACTAGCGATCCGCCGCGTTATTCCCATGACCGGCGGGCAGCTTCCGGGAAACCAAAGTCTTTGGGTTCCGGGGAAGTATGGTTGCAAAGCTGAAACTTAAAGGAATTGACGGAAGGGCACCACAGGAGTGGAGCCTGCGGCTTAATTTGACTCAACACGGGAAACCTCACCAGGCCCAGACACCGGAAGGATTGACAGATTGAGAGCTCTTTTCTCGATTCGGTGGGTGGTGGTGCATGGCCGTTCTTAGTTGGTGGAGCGATTTGTCTGGTTAATTCGATAACGAACGAGACTCTGGCCTACTAAGTAGTCGACGGATCTCCAGAAAATGGTGTCCAGTTCGCAACTTCTTCTTAGAGGGATAAGCGGCAATTCTAGCGCACGAGATTGAGCAATAACAGGTCTGTGATGCCCTTAGATGTTCTGGGCCGCACGCGCGCTACACTGAAGGGATCAACGAGTTTTCCTCCGAGAGAGCGGGTAACCCGTTCAAAGCCTTTCTTGATAGGATTGGGGCTTGCAATTGTTTCCCATGAACGAGGAATTCCCAGTAAGTGCAAGTCATCAGCTTGCGCTGACTACGCCCCTGCCCTTTGTACACACCGCCCGTCGCTACTACCGATTGAATGATTTAGTGAGGCCTTCGGACTGGCGCTCTTGGATTGTCGGCCCCGTTGCCCGCGAGGGTTTTCTGGGGTCGTCGCCTCGAGCTGACGGAAAGATGTCCAAACTTGATCATTTAGAGGAAGTAAAAGTCGTAACAAGGTTTCCGTAGGTGAACCTGCGGAAGGATCATTAACAGAGAGAAAGAGAACGGGGCGCTCTTAAAACTACTACTACTCTCCTGATTTGGGCGGCCTCGGGCTCTGCTCTGGCAACTCCAGCAGCGAAAGAGGACAATCCCGGCCCCCGCACCAAAAATAGGTACCACCACGCTGTAGGTGGACCACACTCGGGCGAGAGCGCGAAGACCGGAGGAGGAGGACGGACGGGGCTTTGGACGGCTGCCCGTCCGTTCCTTACTACCGGCGAATAAGCCTCTTGACCCAAAAAGAGTGAAATTCAAGTGTCAAAAAACAACAACAAGCCGTCCGGCCAAACCCAACCACAAACTTGGGCTATGTCTGTCAAACCCTTTCATTGAGACTCGACCTGTGATGGTTAGTCGCAAAAAGACCAAATGGCAAATACACAACTCTTAACGGGGGATCACCTGCCTGTGGGAAGTCACGGCATCGCTAAACCGTTGTCGGTATGTGAATCGCAAGAATACCAGATATTCACAAGTTGAACGATATTGGCATGCGGCGCAGCCATATGAGCTTGTCGCCGCCAATTTCACGAGGGTCGGAATATACATCCATCGGTTGCTGTGCGAAGTTCGTGCCTGCTGACTGTCTCTATTAACGAGGGCAACCCGAACCGAGCTCACCAGTTTAATCGCCGTTTCGCGCGAGGCGTGTCTTCAAAGCGCCAAGTTTATCACAGCAAGTCCATGACTTGGCGCACCCACATTCAACCACAACAAAGCGACAGTTGTCGCCCTCGCAAATAACTGGAGGCGGCGCTCTTTTGCCTGCTGTCCACAGAGACACGAATGGCCGTCGGCCGCTCATGGCTGATGCTGCACATGTTCTAAGAGGCACTCCATCCCACGAAGAGGAAACGAAACCGGGTCGGATATCTTTTAAGTAAGCCCCGCCGAATTTCGTCTATCACCTCGAAAAGAGTGCTTGGCATGCATTGCAGTGGAACCTAAATTGATGAGTGCGCCTGGGCCCGCAGTCTACCATGTAGTGGTGCAGGCAGAGAGATGAGAATGCTTGGGTGACGCCGTGCTCTTCCTCACGCGCTCCTCCACCCTCTCCCACGGTCAGACGCGGTGTGGGCGTTCTCTTTGAGAGTTCGCCACGAGTCCACGTCTATCTCATGACTGGGAGGGAGGCAGGGGGAGTTCTCTCTAAACGCGTTAAAGACGGTGTTGCGCCTCATAACGGCGCTCGCCGCGATAGAGCACTAGTTCTGCAGCCGGAAAGGCCGCTCACGCCAATTAATACTGCGACTCTCGCTCTCTTTCTCCGGATAAACAAGTGCCACTGCTGTGGCATGCGGGAACGGGGAAAGAGGTCAAAGTTTAAGCGGCAAAGGTGCGGCCGAGTAAGGGCGGAACACGAGCGTATATGCATTAAAACTGTGTGTGTATATGACTCTGCGAGAGATGTTCTGCTGGAACACTTTTCCTATTGGCTATTTACCACTCAATGAGAAGGAACGGAGTCAGGGGTGGGAGTGCCGGCGCCATGGCTGCTGGTACCCCCGCGACAAGCCCCTCAAACCTTCCTGCCTGGTAATGTCGGTGGTGAAGAAAGTCGGTGGCAGAGCGTCTTCCGCTTCGTGGTTGGGGAACTTGTTCCCCCTAAGGATGATGAGACCACGATCGACCTCGTAGTAGGAGAGAGCTACCCGCCAAATTTAAGCATATTAATAAGCGGAGGAAAAGAAACCAACAGGGATTCCCTTAGTAAGGGCGACTGAACCGGGAAGAGCCCAGCGCATAACCTCGATGTCTTCGGGCACGAGGGGTGTTGCGTTTCAGAGGGTCCAGCACGCCGTCCCATACCGTCTAAGTCAAGCTTGAAAGCGGCCACTGCCCATGGAGGGTGACAGGCCCTTATGGCGGCGCCCGTGAGGGTACAGATGGGACGGTCGGAAAGGGCCTCTGTAGAGTCGGGTTGCTTGAAAGTGCAGCCCAAAGCAGGTGGTAAACTCCATCTAAGGCTAACTATGACCACGAGACCGATAGCGAACAAGTACCGTGAGGGAAAGTTGAAAAGAACTTTG
>NW_024728395.1:0-11253 GCF_018991925.1 Homarus americanus | reverse complement strand
ACGCCATTTAACGTTGGTTTAACGCCATTTAACGTTAGTTTAACGTCATTTAACCTTAATTAAACGCCATTTAACGTTAGTTTAACGCCATTTAACGTTAGTTAAACGTCATTTAACTTTAGTTTAACGTCATTTAACCTTAATTAAACGCCATTTAACGTTAGTTTAACGCCATTTAACGTTAGTTTAACTCCATTTAACATTAGGTTAACGTCATTTAACCTTTATTAAACGCCATTTAACATTAGTTTAACGTCATTTAACCTTAATTAAACGCCATTTAACGTTAGTTTAACGCCATTTAACGTTAGTTTAACGCCATTTAGCGTTAGTTTAACGCCATTTAACGTTAGTTTAAAGCCATTTAACGTTAGTTTAACGCCATTTAACATTAGTTTAACGTCATTTAACCTTAATTAAACGCCATTTAACGTTAGTTTAATGCCATTTAACGTTAGTTTAACGCCATTTAACCTAATTAAACGCTATTTAACGTTAGTTTAATTCATTAACGTTGGCTTAACGCCATTTAACGTTAGTTTAACGCCATTTAATGTTAGTTTAACGTCATTTAACCTTAATTAAACGCCATTTAACTTTAGTTTAACGCCATTTAACGTTAGTTAAACGTCATTTAAAGTTAATTTAACGCTATTTAACGTTAGTTTAACTTCATTTAACGTTAGTTTAACTTCATTTAACGTTAATTAAACGCCATTTAACGTTAGGTTAACGCCATTTACCGTTAGTTTAACGCCATTTAACGTTAGTTTAACTCCATTTAACATTAGTTTAACGTCATTTAACCTTAATTAAACGCCATTTAACGTTAGTTTAACGCCATTTAACGTTAGTTTAACGTCATTTAACTTAAATTACACGCCATTTAACGTTAGTTTAACGCCATTTAACGTTAGTTTAACGCCATTTAACGATAGTTTAACGCCATTTAACGTTAGTTTAACGTCATTTAACCTTAATTAAACGCCATTTAACGTTAGTTTAACGCCATTTAACGTTTGTTTAACGCCATTTAACGTTAGTTTAACGTCATTTAGCCTTAATTAAACGCCATTTAACGTTAGTTTAACGCCATTTAACGTTAGTTAAACGTCATTTAACGTTAATTTAACGCTATTTAATGTGAGTTTAACTTCATTTATCGTTAGTTTAACTTCATTTAACGTTAGTTAACTTCATTTAACGTTAATTAAACGCCATTTAACGTTAGTTTAGCGCCATTTAACGTTAGTTTAACGCCATTTAACGTTAGTTAAATGTCATTTAATGTTAGTTTAACGTCATTTAATGTTAGTTTAACGTCATTTAACGTTAGTTTAACGCCATTTAACGTTAGTTTAACGCCATTTAACGTTAGTTCAACGTCATTTAACCTTAATTAAACGCAATTTAACGTTAGTTTAACGCCATTTAACCTTAATTAAACGCCATTTAACGTTAGTTTAACGCCATTTAACGTTAGTTTAACGCTATTTAACGTTAGTTTAACGTCATTTAACCTTAATTAAACGCCATTTAACTTTAGTTTAACGCCATTTAACGTTAGTTAAACGTCATTTAACGTTAGTTTAACTTCATTTAACGTTAGTTTAACTTCATTTAACGTTAATTAAACGCCATTTAACGTTAGTTTAACGCCATTTAACGTTAGTTAAACCTCATTTAATGTTAGTTTAACGTCATTTAACGTTAGTTTAACGACATTTAACGTTAGTTTAACGCCATTTAACGTTAGTTTAACGCCATTTAACGTTAGTTTAACGCCATTTAACGTTAGTTAAACGTCATTTAACGTTAATTTAACGCTATTTAACGTTAGTTTAACTTCATTTAACGTTAGTTTAACTTCATTTAACGTTAATTAAACGCCATTTAACGTTAGTTTAACGCCATTTAACGTTAGTTAAACGTCATTTAAAAGTTAGTTTAACGTCATTAACGTTAGTTTAACGCCATTTAACGTTAGTTTAATTCATTTAAAGTTAGTTTAACGTCATTTAACCTAATTAAACGCCATTTAACGTTAGTTTAACGCCATTTAACGTTAGTTTAACGCCATTTAACGTTAGTTTACCGCCATTTAACGTTAGTTTTACGCCATTTAACGTTAGTTTAACGTCATTTAACGATAGTTTAACTCCATTTAACGATAGTTTAACGCCATTTAACGTTAGTTTAACGCCATTTAACGTTAGTTTAACGTCATTTAACGTTAGTTTAACTCCATTTAACGTTAGTTTAACGCCATTTAACGTTAGTTGAACGTCATTTAACGTTAATTTAACTATTTAACGTTAGTTTAACTTCATTTAACGTTAGTTTAACTTCATTTAACGTTAATTAAACGCCATTTAACCCCGTTAGTTTAACGCCATTTAACGCGTTAGTTTAACGCCATTTAACGTTGGTTCAACGCCACTTAACCTTAATTAAACGCCATTTAACGTTAGTTTAACCCCATTTAACGTTAGTTAAACGTCATTTAACCTTAATTAAACGCCATTTAACGTTAGTTTAACGCCATTTAACCTTAATTAAACGCCATTTAACGTTAGTTTAACGCCAATTAACGTTAGTTTAACGCCATTTAACGTTAGTTTAACGCCATTTAACGTTAGTTTAACGCCATTTAACTTTAGTTTAACGCCATTTAACGTTAGTTAAACGTCATTTAACGTTAAATTAACGATATTTAAAGTTAGTTTAACTTCATTTAACGTTAGTTTAACTTCATTTAACGTTAATTAAACGCCATTTAACGTTAGTTTAACGCCATTTACCGTTAGTTAAACGTCATTTAAAGTTAGTTTAACGCCATTTAACGTTAGTTAAACGTCATTTAAAGTTAGTTTAACGTCATTTAATGTTAGTTTAACGCCATTTAACGTTAGTTTAACGCCATTTAAAGTTAGTTTAACGCGATTTAAAGTTAGTTTAACGTCATTTAACCTTAATTAAACGCCATTTAAAGGTTAGTTTAACGCCATTTAACGTTAGTTAAACGTCATTTAACTTTAGTTTAACGCCATTTTACGTTAGTTTAACGCCATTTAACGTTAGTTTAACGTCATTTAACCTTAATTAAACGCCATTTAACGTTAGTTTAACGCCATTTAACGTTAGTTTAACTCCATTTAACATTAGGTTAACGTCATTTAATCATAATTAAACGCCATTTAACGTTAGTTTAACGCCATTTAACCTTAATTAAACGCCATTTAACGTTAGTTTAACGCCATTTAACGTTAGTTTAACGCCATTTAGCGTTAGTTAAACGTCATTTAACCTTAATTAAACGCCATTTAACGTTAGTTTAACGCCATTTAACCTTAATTAAACGCCATTTAACGTTAGTTTAACGCCATTTAACGTTAGTTTAACGTCATTTAACCTTAATTAAACGCCATTTAACTTTAGTTTAACGCCATTTAACGTTAGTTAAACGTCATTTAAAGTTAATTTAACGCTATTTAACGTTAGTTTAACTTCATTTAACGTTAGTTTAACTTCATTTAACGTTAATTAAACGCCATTTAACGTTAGTTTAACGCCATTTACCGTTAATTTAACGCTATTTAACGTTAGTTTAACTCCATTTAACATTAGTTTAACGTCATTTAACCTTAATTAAACGCCCTTTAACGTTAGTTTAACGCCATTTAACTTTAATTAAACGCCATTTAACGTTAGTTTAACGCCATTTAACGTTAGTTTAACGCCATTTAGCGATAGTTTAACGCCATTTAACGTTAGTTTAACGTCATTTAACCTTAATTACACGCCATTTAACGTTAGTTTAACGTCATTTAACCTTAATTAAACTCCATTTCACGTTAGTTTAACGCCATTTAACGTTAGTTTAACTCCATTTAACATGGGGTTAATCGTCATTTAACCTAATTAAAACGCCATTTACCGTTAGTTTAATGTCATTTAACGTTAGTTTAACGCCATTTATCGTTAGATTAACGCCATTTTACGTTAGTTTAACGCCAATTAACGTTAGTTAAACGTCATTTAACGTTAATTTAATGCTATTTAACGTTAGTTTAACTCCATTTAACGTTAGTTTAACTTCATTTAACGTTAATTTAACGCTATTTAACTTTAGTTTAACTTCATTTAACTTAATTAAACGCCATTTAACGCGTTACGCCATTTAACGTTAGTTTAACGCCATTTAGCGATAGTTTAACGCCATTTAACGTTAGTTTAACGTCATTTAACCTTAATTACACGCCATTTAACGTTAGTTTAACGTCATTTAACCTTAATTAAACTCCATTTCACGTTAGTTTAACGCCATTTAACGTTAGTTTAACTCCATTTAACATTAGGTTAACGTCATTTAACCTTAATTAAACTCCATTTCACGTTAGTTTAACGCCATTTAACGTTAGTTTGACGTCATTTAACCTTAAATAAACGCCATTTAACTTCAGTTTAACGCCATTTAACGTTAGTTAAACGTCATTTAACGTTAATTTAACGCTATTTAACGTTAGTTTAACTTCATTTAACGTTAGTTTAACTTCATTTAACGTTAATTAAGCGTCATTTAACGTTAGTTTAACGCCATTTAACGTTAGTTTAACGCCATTTAACGTTAGTTTAACGCCATTTAACGTTAGTTTAACTTCATTTAACCTTAATTAAACGCCATTTAACGTTAGTTTAACGCCATTTAACGTTAGTTTAACTTTATTTAACCTTAATTAAAAGCCATTTAACGTTAGTTTAACGCCATTTAACGCGAATACCATTTTACGTTAGTTTAACGCCATTTAACGTTAGTTTAACGCCATTTAACGTTAGTTAAACGTCATTTAATGTTTGTTTAACGTCATTTAACGTTAGTTTAACGCCATTTAACGTTAGTGTAACGCCATTTAGCGTTAGTTTAACGCCATTTAACGTTAGTTTAACGCCATTTAACGTTAGTTTAACGCCATTTAACATTAATTTAACGTCATTTAACCTTAATTAAACGCCATTTAACGTTAGTTCAACGCCATTTAACGTTAGTTTAACGCCATTTAGCGTTAGTTTAACGCCATTTAACGTTAGTTTAACGCCATTTAACGTTAGTTTAACGCCATTTAACGTCAGTTTAACACCATTTAACGTTAGTTTAACGCCATTTAACGTTAGTTTAAAGCCATTTAACATTAGTTTAACGCCATTTAACGTTAGTTTAACGCCATTTAACGTTAGTTTAACGCCATTTAACGTTAGTTTAACTTATTTAACCTTAATTAAAAGCCATTTAACGTTAGTTTAACGCCATTTAACGTTAGTTTAACGCCATTTAACGTTAGTTTAACGCCATTTAACGTTGCTTAACGCCATTTAACGTTAGTTTAACGCTATTTAACATTAGTTTAACGCCATTTAACGTTAGTTAAACGTCATTTAACGTTAATTTAACGTCATTTAACGTTAGTTTAACGCCATTTAACGTTAGTTTAACGCCATTTAACGTTAGTTTAACGTCATTTAACCTTAATTAAACGCCATTTAACGTTAGTTTAACGCCATTTAACGTTAGTTTAACGCCATTTAACCTTAATTACATGCCATTTAACGTTAGTTTAACGCCATTTAACGATAGTTTAACGCCATTTAACGTTAGTTTAACGTCATTTAACCTTAATTACACGCCATTTAACGTTAGTTTAACGCCATTTAACGTTAGTTTAACGCCATTTAACGTTAGTTTAACGTCATTTAACCTTAATTACACGCCATTTAACGTTAGTTTAACGCCATTTAACGTCAGTTTAACGCCATTTAACGTTAGTTAAACGTCATTTAATGTTTGTTTAACGTCATTTAACGTTAGTTTAACGCCATTTAACGTTAGTTTAACGCCATTTAGCGTTAGTTTAACGCCATTTAACGTTAGTTTAACGCCATTTAACGTGAGTTTAACGCCATTTAACGTTAGCTTAACGCCATTTAACGTTAGTTAAACGTCATTTAACGATAATTTAACGGTATTTAACGTTAGCTTAACGCCATTTAACGTTAGTTAAACGGCATTTAACGTTAATTTAACGATATTTAACGTTAGTTTAACTCCATTTAACGTTAGTTTAACGCCATTTAACGTTAGTTTAACGTCATTTAACCTTAATTAAACGCCATTTAACGTTAGTTTAACGCCATTTAACGTTAGTTTAACGCCATTTAACACTAGTTTAACGTCATTTAGCCTTAATTAAACGCCATTTACCGTTAGTTTAATGCCATTTAACGTTAGTTTAACGTCATTTAACCTTAATTAAACGCCACTTAACGTCAGTTTAACGCCATTTAACGTTAGCTTAACGCCATTTAACGTTAGTTAAACGTCATTTAACGTTACAGTTCAACGCCATTTAACGTTAGTTTACGCCATTTAACGTTAGTTTAACGTCATTTAACCCAATTAAACGCCATTTAACGTTAGCTTAACGCCACTAACGTTAGTTTAACGCCATTTAACGTTAGTTTAACGCCATTTAACATTAGTTTAACGTCATTTAACCTAATTAAACGCCATTTAACGTTAGTTTAACGCCATTTAACGTTAGCTTAACGCCATTTAACGTTAGTTAAACGTCATTTAACATTAGTTTAACTTCATTTAACCTTAAATAAACGCCATTTAACGTTAGTTTAACGCCATTTAACGGTAGTTTAACGCCATTTAACTTTAGTTTAACGCCATTTAACGTTAGTTAACGCTATTTAACGTTAGTTTAACGCCATTTAACGTTAGTTTAACGCCATTTAACGATGGTTTAACGTCATTTAACGTTAGTTTAACGTCATTTAACCTTAATTAAACGCCATTTAACGTTAGTTTAACGCCATTTAACGTTAGTTTAACGCCATTTAACGTTAGTTTAACGCCATTTTACGTTAGTTTAACGCTATTTTACGTTAGTTTAACGCCATTTAACCTTAATTAAACGCCATTTAACGTTAGTTTAACGCCATTTAACGTTAGTTTAACGCCATTTAACGTTAGTTTAACTTTATTTAACCTAATTAAAACGCCATTTAACGTTAGTTTAACGCCATTAACGTTAGTATAACGCCATTTAACGTTAGTTTAACGCCATTTAACGTTAGTTTAACGCCATTTTGCTAGTTTAACTCCACGTTAGTTTAACGTCATTTAACCTTACTAAACGCCATTTAACGTTAGTTTAACGCCATTTAACGTTAGTTTAACGTCATTTAACCTAATTAAACGCCATTTAACGCTAGTTTAACGCTATTTAACGTTAGTTTAACGCCATTTAACGTTAGTTTAATGTCATTTAGCCTTAATTAAAACGCCATTTAACGTTAGTTTAACGCCATTTAACGTTAGTTAAACGTCATTTAACGTTAATTTAACGCTATTTAACGTTAGTTTAACTTCATTTAACGTTAATTAAACGCCATTTAACGTTAGTTTAACGCCATTTAACGTTAGTTTAACGCCATTTAACATTAGTTTAATGTCATTTAACCTTAATTAAACGCCATTTAACGTTAGTTTAACGCCATTTAGCGTTAGTTTAACGCCATTTAACGTTAGTTTAACGCCATTTAACGCTAGTTTAACGCCATTTAACGTTAGTTTAACGTCATTTAACCTGAATTAAATGAAATTTAACGTTAGTTTAACGCCATTTAACGTTAGTTTAACGCCATTTAACGCTAGTTTAACGCCATTTAACGTTAGTTTAACGCCATTTAACGTTAGTTTAACGCCATTTAACGTTAGTTTAACGTCATTTAGCCTTAATTAAACGCCATTTAACGTTAGTTTAACGCCATTTAACGTTAGTTAAACGTCATTTAACGTTAGTTTAACGCCATTTAACGTTAATTAAACGCCATTTAACTTTAGTTTAACGCCATTTAACGTTAGTTTAACGCCATTTAATGTTAGTTAAACGTCATTTAATGTTAGTTTAACGTCATTTAATGTTAGTTTAACGTCATTTAACGTTAGTTTAACGCCATTTAACGTTAGTTTAACGCCATTTAACGTTAGTTCAACGTCATTTAACCTTAATTAAACGCCATTTAACGTTAGTTCAACGTCATTTAACCTTAATTAAACGCCATTTAACGTTAGTTAAACGTCATTTAACCTTAATTAAACGCCATTTAACGTTAGTTTAACGCCATTTAACCTTAATTAAACGCCATTTAACGTTAGTTTAACGTCATTTAACGTTAGTTTAACGCCATTTAACGTTAGTTTAACGCCATTTAACGTTAGTTTAACACCATTTAACGTTAGTTTAACGTCATTTACCCTTAATTAAACGCCATTTAACTTTAGTTTAACGCCATTTAACGTTAATTTAACGATATTTAACGTTAGTTTAACTTCATTTAACGTTAGTTTAACTTCATTTAACGTTAATTAAACGCCATTTAACGTTAGTTTAACGCCATTTAACGTTAGTTAAACGTCATTTAACCTTAATTAAACGCCATTTAACGTTAGTTTAACGCCATTTAACCCTAATTAAACCCTATTTAACGTTAGTTTAACGCCATTTAACGTTAGTTTAACGTCATTTAACCTTAATTAAACCCATTTAACTTTAGTTTAACGCCATTTAACGTTAGTTAAACGTCATTTAACGTTAATTTAACGATATTTAATGTTAGTTTAACTTCATTTAACGTTAGTTTAACTTCATTTAACGTTAGTTTAACGTCATTTAACGTTAGTTTAACGCCATTTAACGTTAGTTTAACGCCATTTAACGTTAGTTTAACGTCATTTAACCTTAATTAAGCGCCATTTAACGTTAGTTTAACGCCATATAACGTTAGTTAAACGTCATTTAACTTTAGTTTAACGCCATTTTACGTTAGTTTAACGCCATATAACGTTAGTTTAACGCCATTTAACGTTAGTTTAACACCATTTAACGTTAGTTAAACGTCATTTAACCTTAATTAAACGCCATTTAACGTTAGTTTAACGCCATTTAACCTTAATTAAACGCCATTTAACGTTAGTTTAACGCCATTTAACGTTAGTTTAACGCCATTTAACGTTCGTTTAACGTCATTTAACCTTAATTAAACGCCATTTAACTTTAGTTTAACGCCATTTAACGTTAGTTAAACGTCATTTAAAGTTAATTTAACCATATTTAACGTTAGTTTAACTTCATTTAACGTTAGTTTAACTTCATTTAACTTTAATTAAACGCCATTTAACATTAGTTTAACGCCATTTACCGTTAGTTTAACGCCATTTAACGTTAGTTTAACTCCATTTAACATTAGTTTAACGTCATTTAACCTTAGCTTAACGTCATTTAACCTTAATTAAACGCCATTTAACGTTAGTTTAACGCCATTTAACTTTAATTAAACGCCATTTAACGTTAGTTTAACGCCATTTAACGTTAGTTTAACGCCATTTACCGTTAGTTTAATGCCATTTAACGTTAGTTTAATGCCATTTAACGTTAGTTTAATGCCATTTAACGTTAGTTTAACGTCATTTAACCTTAATTAAACGCCATTTAACGTCAGTTTAACGCCATTTAACGTTAGCTTAACGCCATTTATCGTTAGTTAACGTCATTTAACTCACTAAACGCCATTTAACGTTAGTTTAACGCCATTTAACCTTAATTAAACGCCATTTAACGTTAGTTTAACGCCATTTAACGTTAATTTAACGCCATTTAACGTTAATTTAACGCCATTTAACGTTAGTTTAACGCCATTTTACGTTAGTTTAACGCCATTTAACGTTAGTTTAACGTCATTTAACCTTAATTAAACTCCATTTAACGTTAGTTTAACGCCATTTAACGTTAGTTTAACTCCATTTAACATTAGGTTAACGTCATTTAACCTTAATTAAACGCCATTTAACGTTAGTTTAACGCCATTTAACCTTAATTAAACGCCATTTAACGTTAGTTTAACGCCATTTAGCGTTAGTTTAACGCCATTTAACGTTAGTTTAACGCCACTTAACGTTAATTAAACGCCATTTACCGTAAGTTTAATGTCATTTAACGTTAGTTTGACGTCATTTAACCTTAATTAAACGCCATTTAACTTCAGTTTAACGCCATTTAACGTTAGTTAAACGTCATTTAACGTTAATTTATCGGTATTTAACGTTAGTTTAACGCCATTTAACGTTAGTTTAACACCATTTAACGCTAATTTAACGCCATTTAACGTTAGTTTAACGCCATTTAACGTTGGTTTAATGCCATTTAACGTTAGTTTAACGTCATTTAACCTTAATTAAACGCCATTTAACGTTAGTTTCACGCCATTTAACGTTAGTTTAACGCCATTTAACGTTAGTTTAACGCCATTTAACCTTAATTAAACGCCATTTAACGTTAGTTTAACGCCATTTAACGTTAGTTTAACGTCATTTAACCTTAATTAAACGCCATTTAACTTTAGTTTAACGCCATTTAACGTTAGTTAAACGTCATTTAAAGTTAATTTAACCATATTTAACGTTAGTTTAACTTCATTTAACGTTAGTTTAACTTCATTTAACGTTAATTAAACGCCATTTAACATTAGTTTAACGCCATTTACCGTTAGTTTAACGCCATTTAACGTTAGTTTAACTCCATTTAACATTAGTTTAACGTCATTTAACCTTAATTAAACGCCATTTAACGTTAGTTTAACACCATTTAACGTTAGTTTAACTCCATTTAACATTAGCTTAACGTCATTTAACCTTAATTAAACGCCATTTAACGTTAGTTTAACGCCATTTAACCTTAATTAAACGCCATTTAACGTTAGTTTAACGCCATTTACCGTTAGTTTAACGCCATTTAACGTTAGTTTAACTCCATTTAACATTAGTTTAACGTCATTTAACCTTAATTAAACGCCATTTAACGTTAGTTTAACGCCATTTAACGTTAGTTTAACGTCATTTAACCTTAATTACACGCCATTTAACGATAGTTTAACGCCATTTAACGTTAGTTTAACGTCATTTAACGTTAGTTTAACGCCATTTAACGTTAGTTTAACGCCATTTAGCGTTAGTTTAACGCCATTTAACGTTAGTTTAACGCCATTTAACATTAGTTTAACGTCATTTAACCTTAATTAAACGCCATTTAACGTTAGTTTAACGCCATTTAACGTTAGTTTAACGCCATTTAGCGTTAGTTTAACGTCATTTAACCTTAATTAAACGCCATTTAACTTTAGTTTAACGCC
>NW_024728394.1:0-21016 GCF_018991925.1 Homarus americanus | reverse complement strand
AGGATCGGTATTCATAGATCTGATAAACGCACGAAAAAAAAAAAATACTGACCGTCTCTCTGTTCCTCTGTGTGATAAAACGGACTTGGAAATACGAGGTGCATGCTGGTCACCTCCCACCCCCACCCCACCCCTAAAAAAAACACATCCTAGCCCCATCCCTATCCCACACCCGCCCACCTACCCACCCCTCCCCGCCCCCGCCCTCCAACCACAACCATGAAAGATGCACCGGGGTCCCTCAGACATAAGCGACGTGCCTGGGACTACAAGCGGAACGAACTAAGACCGGCAAAGGCAAGGAAGTTCTCCACGTCTTGAGACAAGCATAGTTTGTCTGAGGGAGGTATGTGAGGAATGTGGAGAGTGAGCGAAAGAGAAAGAGAGAGAGAGTACAGAAAGAAAAAAATAAAGAGAAAAAGAAAGAAAAAAGAAAAACAGAAGAATGTGTGAGAGAAGAAAGGGACTAAATAAATGAGAGAGAGAAAGAAGGGAAAGGTATGACAGAAGAGAGGGATGGTCTAAAACACAAGAGAGAGAGAGAGAGAGAGAGAGAGAGAGAGAGAGAGAGAGAGAGAGAGAGAGAGAGAGAGAGAGAGAGAGAGAGAGAGAGAGAGAGAGAGAGAGGAACCCTTATTTATTAATCTTATTAGTTACACCTCCTAAATAATATAGAGACAGGCATTAAAGACCATTCTATTCTTTTACCTAAAACGTATAGGGAAATATTGTTAAGTTATGTAAGTGTGTGAGTGTGTGTTAGTCGAAAAATTTGCGAGTTCTTTTATATGGGAAAATATAATTCAAAAGCTTTAAAACACTAACTAATAATCAGGTATAAAATGAAAGGTAAAGCGGTAAAGCAAATCTGCCTTTAGCCCCTCCCTCCTCCCCGACAACACACAGTAAGTTTCCCCTGCATTTCCGTACAGTGAATGGATGTCACTGTCTGTATTTACATGTGTGTGTGTGTGTGTGTGTGTGTGTGTGTGTGTGTGTGTGTGTGTGTGTGTGTATTTACCTACCTTTGTGTGTGCGCAGTTGATTCATGACATTTCACATTCCAGCCTGACTTTGCATGTGTATGTGTAAATAGATTTTTGTACGTTTCCATATTTTCAGTCTCCTACGACACCCAGGGATACGGGGGAGAGGTGGGTGGGGTGGGTGGGGTTAGTGGGGCGCTTTTCCATTCCACAAACTGGGAACGTATTGGGAAAATAAAAAGAGACTAAACGTTACTCGTATCTCTGTGACTCATGGAACTGCATCTATATATATAAATGGCTTTTAGCGTGTTTATACTGTTTCCATCTCCCATGACACACACACACACACGGACCCAGTCTTCAACCCACAGACAAGTGACACATAAGAAAACTCAAATATCATATATCACCAACACCTCTGCAACTCCCCCTCCCCAAAACGTTAACATCGCTTCATATTTATTCACTAGACCCAGAAGTCCTCCGAGATGAAATATTGCCATGTTTTGTGAGTCGTCAGTCTTCGTCGTGAGCTACACAGAAGCGCTCCATTAAACATCGCAATATTTGTCGGTGAGTTTTTTTTTTATCCTCCGCAACAGTTGGTAGTGGTTTCGCCTCCGTTCAGCAGCGACAAATATCAGCACTTACTCAGCTGGCCCAACAGGTATTCTTCCAGTGTACAGGAGGACGAGGTGGAGTGTGTGGCACGTGTGTTGGTGGTCATAAGGACACTGGTGACTAATTCTGCATAGTTAATTTGGTTAATGTTGGCGTTTAATTAGTGCATGTGACTTATTTCACTAATGTTATATGCATAAGTAATCGTCTACATTTTCCTAAGAAGATGATCATCGGGTTGAGAGACATGCTAGTCATTAAGATCCTCAGTTCTATGTAGCTCAAGGAAACGATTAAACTTCTTTTTAACGGTAATAATTCTTATTGATAGATGACCTTGTCCTATAAATAGACTTCAGCTGTAATTACAAGGCATCACCACTCAGCTGAATCAACAGCAGAAATTCAGACCCCCATTCACTAAATGAGATATTACATCATTGTTGTATTAATTTCATAAGTTTTTAATGATGTTAACAAATAAATTATCGAAAACAGTATATATATATATCATCATTATTCACTGGCGTTGTGTGAAGTTTATGCTGACCTTTACAAATATCACTTGAGTACGGTTCCTGCTACTGACTTTTCTGCATAAAGACTACACTTCTTTAGGTTCAGATCATCCTACAAATAAAAAAGATATTCCTCGTAGTGTATACTCTATTTCTTTTGTATTCCACCTCATTGATAATTAACATATAATCTATTATCGTTTGAATAATATACATAAACGTTGACGAATCATTAACCTTTCATAAAAAAAATAACATTACATAGATCTTCTCGCAGGACTTATGAGAAATAATTTGTTAACCCAGAATCTAGGAATAAAACCTTCAATACGGAATCCTTTCTCCTTTACGTTCGTAGCTACAGGTTCATACTCCCTTGAGGTGTGTGTGTGTGTGTCCTGTCCTCAACACAAGACACGAACTATTAATACCGTAATAAAAAAAAGTATGAAGTCCCCCATTTTCTTTAACTCGCTAATATCTTATGTAGTGTTTCATGATCTGTCTTCCGTAAAGTTTTTAACTTGAAGATATTTCATTCGAGATTCCTTAAAATTCAAAAAAAGTTGCTTCATTTGGAAGTTTGGGACACAAAAATGCAATCATGGCTACATTGCTACACGCGGGGATATTTGAATAATAAACATGAATATATTCAAGGGAGACGTAAATATAACACACACACATTATCTTGACACTATCATCATCAACAAGAACTTCATCATCCCCACTTCTCATCATCATCATCATTATCACTGCCACAGATATCAACATAAACTCGAGTCACAAAAAAAAAATTACATCTAATATCTGTAGCCAACTAACAAGCCATCAGCCACTGTTTATATTACACCATATTAAGTGAACTCAGTAATTTTACATATAGCTGAACTTCAAGGCATTTCAGGTACTATTTTTCCAATAAGTTCATAAAGACCATTGGAGTGTGAGGAAGGTAAATAGTTTGGTAATTAGAGCTTAAAGTTAAGGTAAAAGTATATATATTTTGTGATATTTGGCTAACTTGATATAGAAAAAAAATATTCATAAAAATGTCGTGTTTAATCTTCCGGCAGTTATCAATATTTTTTTCTGGAGTTATGAGAGAAAAATACATAAAGAAATGTTTGTTTAAAGGTATAGATAAAATTCATTATGTGAGAATTAAAAGAAATAAAGGACTAATATGTATGGTAAAGGTTAAGCAAATTAATATATATAAGGATAATTAGGGGAGAAAGGAAATATTTGGGCCTTCAAAACGAAGTGTCTATTTAATCTCTCTATCTCACTTTCTCTCAGTATATACCTGCATGTTTGGTTCTTTTTCATCAAACTGTTTCAGTGTATGTGTTTTTGAGCATCGGTGTGCATGCTTGTAAATCCGTCTCTTTCACTCTGTTGGTCTGTTTCTCTCTCTCTCTCTCTCTCTCTCTCTCTCTCTCTCTCTCTCTCTCTCTCTGTGTGCAGCAGGTGAGGTAGGGCAGGTGAACGACTCATTATCTCGTTGTTGTTCCTCACCTGGGCTGCACCACAAGTTGTTTATCGCGGTCACCTGAGTAAGTAGATTTACGGGCAGTCTATATGACTGGGGCGATAGGCTTGACGACTGCTCCCTCCCCTACCTCTCGCTAATCCCCTTCCCCAACCCCTTTGATACTGGTAGTGCTGCAGTGCTGTTGCCGACGAGAGAGGGCGAGAGATGCAGGCAGAAGGCAGTCAGCAGAGAAGAGAGATGAAACGAAACGGACAGAGAGAGAGAGAGAGAGAGAGAGAGAGAGAGAGAGAGAGAGAGAGAGAGAGAGAGAGAGAGAGAGAGAGAGAGAGAGAGAGAGAGAGAGAGAGAGAGAGAGAGAGAGAGAGAGAGAGAGGAGAGAGGTAGAGAGAGAGAGAGAGAGAGAGAGAGAGAGAGGCACTATGACTTGTGACATATATTGGCTAATATAAAGAGGTAAGGTGATGGATAACCACCATAAGTATTGATCCATCATGCAGGGCGGAGGCAAAAGCAACGACGCACACGTGTACACAGTACCGCTGCACACGTGTACACAACCACGCTACACACGTCTAGACACACGTGTACACAGTCGGCATTTATACAACCATGCTACACATGTGTACACAACCACGCCACACATACTGTATGTACACAGCCACGCTACACACGTGTACACAGCACCTGTCAATAGAGTCGTCATAACAATTAATACATGATATGATTACCTACACGGGCTGCATAACGTGACTGGGGCGACACGAACTGTATGGCACGGCTGGGGTGACACGTGGCACATGACACGGGCTGTATAACAGGGTTTGTGGTGATAAGAACTGCATATTGTGGCTGGGTTGATACCGATATGTTACAATAGGTCACAGCAAAACAGGAACCCGGAACTTTCCCAAAATATTCTTGCTAAAATCGTGGGTTAGGTTTTGAAAGGATAGTTAGTCAGTAAGGTTAGGTTCGGTTAGGTTACTTTAGGTTAGGGAATTCCAAGGATAGATTACGATATATATATATATATATATATATATATATATATATATATATATATATATATATATATATATATATATATATATATATGCACATATATATATATATAAATATATATATATATATATATATATATATATATATATATATATATATATATATATATATATGAGTGTATGTATGTGTGTGTATGTCTGCTTGAATGTAATTATCCATATTTGTGCGCCTTTGCGCTTGCATGCAACAAAATCAAGGAGAAAGATAGGAGCCAAGATGCTAATTATAAAAAATAAACATTAAGGTGAACTTGCAGCAGTGAACCCACATCAAGCAGCGTTAACTGCGGCGTCTGGGCCACTCACCTTATATAAACTCTGGTCATAACTGGCATTATCATTAAGGCAATTCTCATTACAGTTTGGTCTTGGTAAAAGAGCAGCTGCATTACTTACAGTCATTAAGCCTCCTTACCCTGGCTCCTAACCTCTTTAGCCCCTACAGTAAGAACATCAGTAGTGTTGGCAGGGGGCCGGCGAACGTCTGCTTGGCGTAAATTAGGAAGGAATGCCGACAGTGACGTTGTTTATTTGTCGTGAACTCTTTGGGTCTAGCTTACAATACCCTCCCTCCCTTTCTCCCCTGCAATAAATGTCATCATTGTCTTTAACGATCGTGCCACTAGACTTATGCCACTGCGAGAAGATGTTGAGCGAAGATTCGTCCGCTGTAGCTCCCCTAAACTTGCCATAGTGAGTGCAGGGTAATGTCATGAGTTGCATAAATTTCTTTATTGATATTTTTACACCAACCATCAAGTACGATACTAATTCCTTGAATACAATAACTTAGTCTTCTTGTAAAGATTCCTTAATCCCTTGAATAAGAACAACTCGTTTCGAATTACAACTATCATCATTAACTTTTTACTGTCCTGGGAACGTTCTTATAGTACTTGATCTCCTCCTCTACCCTCTGGTCCTCAAATATTTAACAATCTTGAAACCTCTCCTTCCTTCCCACTTCCTCCTTCCAAGAAAGTAATTCATACTTATGGTCCTTAACTGAGCTTTGCCAGACACCCTCGATTTCAGTACGAAAATTTGGCTTCGATTTCGGATCCAGGAATTAGTTCTGCCTCAGTGATCCTCAATCAGAAATGACGAGTTGTTGACATTTGACTTTCAGTAGCCCAAGGAAGGTTGCCGCCTCCTCTCAATGGCGGGGTAAGACTTTAGAATTGACGTGTAAATTAAGAATAAGTTTTCCCACATATTACAGCATCCAGACTATCTGCTTATACACACGTCCACAGCCATATAGTCTCTCTCTTTATATATACATACATATGTAGGTATTCGAATACATACTAACACAATCACACACATACACGCACAAACGCACACGCACACACACATAAAGCTAAATACCTCAACTCTTGTGTTCATAATCATATATATTTATGTTTTAACCCCTTGGCTTCTTGACGTCACTTTTACAACGTTGTTTCGTTAACGCCTGACGATTTTATTCAGCAGAGAGAGACACCTCAAATAAATGTTGCAGGGAGAGATCAGACGAATGTTGTTATCAAGTCTAATCTACTTGTTATCAACTGAAGATATTATGAATTAAGAGTCTTTGAACTGCTGGAGGTGAATGATATGGGGGAAATATTATGTAACACAAGGTAACTAAACTATTGTACTAAATAGCTCAAGATAATGTGCAGTGTTGAAAGTTGTGTGATGTACTGTAGTAAATACATTCTGTTGGGGGGCGGTGGGTATGAATGAATTTAATTAAAGGTTCTACAGGTAATATTCAATTCTTTTCATTTTCTTTAATTGATAAATATTCATACATTCATAAAAGTTCACTCAGCATAACTGGATGGTGAGAACAATGATGAACCTAATGTATCCAAATGATCCGTCGTCTCTCACACAACGAACACAGTCATCACAACACAGAAAATCTAAAAATCTTGTTGAAATCCACAGATATTGAGTCATATTCACTCTATTAACGAACCTATATAACCTACACAGTTTGGAGTTCGCAATTATGTGAACTTAAATCAGCTTCACCGATTATAGTTTAGTCAAGGATTTCAATATAGTTGTATTATTATATCCATTAATTTATTTACTAATGGAGAAATATTTAAGAAATTTATACCTATGAATGAATGGGTTTATACTATACCTGAATCCGATTTTCTGCCCAGGTTAATTAAGTGTCAAGTCCTTCAGAAATAATGCGACGTTTCCTAATGCAGTTATCCCAGGTAATTTGTCTTTTTTTTATAGAGTTGATTTTAATGGAGGTGTAGTTTTATTGTCAATTACAACTGCATCAATGTTTCGTTTTTCAGATATAGTCTTGGTTCAGCATTAAAGGTAAACTTCAAAAGAGATTCTGATGCAGGAATGTTACAATAAAAATACCTTCCCTCTTCCTCTGTCTGTCTGCCTGTTTGTGTGTCTGCCTGCCTGCCTGTCTCTATCTACCTCTCTCTCTCTCCCTCTCTCTCTCTTTCTTTTCTTATTTGTTCGTTCACTCACTCTCCTCGTGGTATTTATTGATCAATCACATATTATAACCAATTCCAAAGTTACTATTAACCCAAAACAAAACCAAAAAAACTATCCAATTTACCACAGTCAGAGTGAAACCTCCACAGCCACTCCTTAACAGCTCCCACCAAAACATCCCGTAAGAGACCTCAAATGAACTCTGAATTTTGAAACAGATCCTGCTCACTCCCAGCCAATTTTCCAATAGAAAGGAGGTGGGAAATGAACCCAAAGGAGGTGCAGGAGAGGGAAACTTGAAGGAACGATGAGCCGAGTCGGGAATACAGATCACCTTGGGCTAGCGCGTCTCTTCCCTCTCATCTCTCGGTACCGCGATTAAATTTTAACACCAAACTTCTTTACCAGTTTCTCGAGACCAAATGAGGTTTATAACTAATACATAGACGTCTTAAGAACTCATGTCTTAGAGTTAAGCTATTGATAATGCATGAGAGACTGGATTGAATTTCCATGGTAAAAACTTGAGTTACTGTGAAAAGTTTGATTTATTGAAAAGCTTAATGTAGCGAGTAACTTAATTTACTGAACAGCTTAAATTACTTAAGGCTTGAGTTCTTCAAGAGCTTCATTGCCTGATTAATTATTCGCGTATCTTTTTTTCTTTGCTATTCCGTATAATAATTTTGTTTTAGTGTGGTAAAGAAAGGGTACGTTATTTTTTTGGGGGGGATTGAACGAAGAATCGACATTTAATAGGGAAGGGAAGGACTGACGAAGAAAGATAACAAGAGTGGGTCGTTCGTTCACCAATAGGATTACTGAATTATTTATTATGGTGTAACTATACGTCTCTCTCTCTCCCGAGTGTTGTTCCTCTTGGTATAACATTGACTGAATTACATTTCGACACAGACAGACAGACAGACAGACAGAGAGTATAACTTCCAGACACACATAATGGTAGCTCGATAAATAACCAGACAGACGGACAGACAGACACAGAAAAGGATAAGCAAACGAACAGGCAAGATGACAGTAAAACAGCCAGACAAAGAGAAAATAAAACAAAGACTGAGCGAAAGCCAGAGAGGCAAAAAGACAGAGAGATAACCAGATAAAGAAGATGACAGATAAACTGATAAACAGAGGGAGAGATGAAACAAGAGATGGCGGTGCGTGGAGGCAGGTGTTAATTAAAGAGACTTGGTGTGAGTCTCACCTTACCAGAGAGGGTTCGTCTGCTTCATAAGCGCGAGTCTCCACACCACTAGAGTGAATCCCGAGCAAAAGTTCCGCCGCCGCCGTTCATCAAGGACTTAGTATGCAAAAAAGTTTTTCTGGCTTCATTTTTACCCGAGAAGAATGTTTCTGGTGGCTGGACGGAGATTAAGTTTACAAACAATGTCTCTGATGCTTCTTCTTGGAGTTAACTTTGGTTATATTGAGTTAGGGTAGGTTAGGTTAATACCCACACCTGGTCCAGAGTCTACCCATTAACACTGCAGCAGTTGACCTCACCGTCAGTGGAAGGGTCGCAGTATAGATTTTCCTGTCAGTAAACAGCGTCAGATATCTCTTCCTGAGAGAGAGAGAGAGAGAGAGAGAGAGAGAGAGAGAGAGAGAGAGAGAGAGAGAGAGAGAGAGAGAGAGAGAGAGAGAGAGAGAGAGAGAGAGAGAGAGAGAGAGAGAGAGAGAGAGAGAGAGAGAGAGAGAGATATTCCTATCCTTACTGGAGAGAACAGTTTTATTAGATTTGTTTTATGTAAATACTTAACGATACAAACAATACCCTATTCAGACTACTGCGCGGGCATCATAGCTCAATACTAACACCCCACACCCCCACACACTCCCCCACCATGTTAACACCCCCACACACCCCCCACACACTCCCCACCATACTAACACCCCCACACACTCCCCACCATACTAACACCCCCACACACTCCCCACCATACTAACACCCCCACACACTCCCCACCATACTAACACCCCCACACACTCCTCACCATACTAACACTCCTCTCATGCACTCACCCCCTGACACCTAATAAAACACATACACACCCCTAATAATGACCACCAATTTGTGTTATACTTATTATTTTGGACACTGAGGCATAAACAGTATACTTGCCTATATGTTTTACGGAGTTACATTTCGCTATTTAATTAACACTGAACTTAAAGACAGTTAAATATAAGAGAGATTATCGAGGAAAATAACATAATTATTATCAGCCGCAGGAAATATAATACAATGGTTTTAATTAACTGTGAGATTAGATAAAAACAAGAAACTGGAATTAATTTGTTGTTTGCTCGTATGTGATTAATACTGTTTGTTTCTGTTTTTGTTTGTTGTTTGGGTGGTGGTTGAGTACATGTAGATGATAGGGGATGATAGAGTAGGTGTAGAACTGTAGATCGATAACTCAGGTGAAAATGCAGGTATATTCTTATGTAGATCGAAAATTATTCTAGTAGATAATACAGGTAGAAAATAGTAGATAAATAATTATACAGGTAGATAATACAGGTAGGTAATGATAGGTAGATAATACTGGTAATGATACAGATAGATAATACAGGTAGATAATAATACAGGTAGATAATGATACAGGTAGATAATACAGGTAGATAATAATACAGGTAGATAATGATACAGGTAGATAATAATACAGGTAGATAAGGATGTGGGTAGGACAGGTAGATATTTTCCTCAGTATATCTCAGTAGTTCCCTTCTCTCTCTACTATCTCTCTCTATCGTTATCTCTCATCATCTCCTTCGTTATATCTCATTGTCTCATTATTATCTGCCTCCTTCAATCTCTCTTCTCTCCTCTCAATTCACCTATCTTCAATTACCTCTTATCTCCCCCACATATCTCTCTCTTCCACTTCACTTTTCCTCACCTCGTCTTGTTCTCTTTCTCTCACTTTATATATCTGGGAGAACTCGCTTATAATATTGTCTCTGTCTTTCATTACCTGGCGCGTCTCTATTTCCCATTTAATCTTATCTCTTCCGTCTATGATCTTAGTCTCTTTCTGTCTCCAAAATCCCTTCATTAAGAGGAACTACCTATCTCTTCTCTATCTTTCATTATCCTTATTATCCTTTCCTATATCTTTCTCCACCCAACTCTATATAAATCAGTGTGTGTGTGTGTGTGTGTGTGTGTGTGTGTGTGTGTGTGTGTGTGTGTGTGTGTGTGTGTGTGTGTGTGTGTGTGTGTGTGTGTGTGTGTGTGTGTAAGTGTGTGTGTGTGTGTGTGTATGTGTGTGTGTGTGTATGTGTGTGTATGTGTGTGTGTATGTGTGTGTATGTATGTGTGTGTGTGTGTGTGTGTGTGTGTGTGTGTGTGTGTGTGTGTGTGTGTGTGTGTGTGTAAATGCATGGCTTAATGAGATAATGGAGTGCATGACAGCGTGGATGAGAGGATAAGCAGAGGGACAGGGCGAGAGGTGGGTGGAGGATAGATGGATGGAGGGAGTTAGGGAGGGAGGAAAGGAGGGAGGGAGGGAGGGACCTGTACAATAAAACTAGTTCCCTGGCTATGAAAGTCTCTCCATATTAACGAAAGAATATTATATAACAATGAAGTACTATGACTTTTTTGGGGGAAATTGTGTAAAACTTTTTGTGCATTTTTTTAAACAAAAGTCAGGGAACTTTATATAAAATGTTAATACTTTTACATACGGTCATCAGTACTCTGCCTGTATGCAAATTTTTTAACACTGAAAAATGCAATTCCAAGCCGTCATTGTTTTCTTTATTATTATTATTATTATTATTATTATTATTATTATTATTATTATTATTATTATTATTATTATCACTATTATTATTATTATTATCATTATCGGCAAAATAATTCTGCTCATCATCTCCATAATGATGTCGACAGTTTATGCAGCTCATGTGATAATAATGAACCTTACTTATAAAATATCTGATAGGCTAATCAAAAGCCCTTTCAACTCATCAGACACTGTACACAAATCTTATCAAGAGGTATGCAACTTTCCTCAACAAATTTTGCCCAAGGAAGTTGGCTTAAATTTCAAACTTTTTACGGTAGGTAATTTTCTTTTCCATTTAACCACAGCGTTGACGAAATTCTAAAAAAAAAAAAGGATAAACTTTCTTAAAATCAATATACCTTAATTTTTTCAGTAGGTAATTTAGATATACGCTAATCTCTACTTTATATAATGACGTAAGGTAGGATTGATTGGCGTATTAGACAGTAAGAAATATAATAACAAACACATGAACCACTTAAACAGATATAAACATCATTGTATAATTGGAAGATTTAGCAAAATTCCAACGCAGCATCAAATATTTCTTGTGGATAAAATATCAGGAAAGATGTACCAGATGACGTCTCAAGCCTTACAAGTTTCCTCCCCGGAACGAAGCCAGGGGAATATATATATATATATATATATATATATATATATATATATATATATATATATATATATATATATATATATATATATATATATATACAGACACACACACACACCAGCGAGAAAAGACAAGATGATCCGGGGCTCCAGTGAGGCAGACAGACCTCAGGAAACAGTCGCTAGGGGTCACGACATTGTTTAAAAAAAAAAACGGTTTCAGGGCCACATGACATGTAGTACCAGGACGAACACACAGCTTCTATGTGAAAAGGCAGTACAATTCTAGGACATTTACACATCACATAAGAGAAACGCCATTGAATTCCGGGACACACATTTCAATCAGACATGTTTCCAAGACATTCATTTCAATCAGACATGTTTCTAGGTTATGTATGTGTGTGTGTGTGTGTGTGTGTGTGTGTGTGTGTGTGTGTGTGTGAAAGACTCCATTCATAACTCACGAGGCTCACGAATAGACTCTTCAAGATCAAATTCATGCAGGAGGAAATAAGCTTCAAGTATTCATAATCCAGGTCACGTGATCTTGAGACCTGTCCCTGAACCTGGGTATACACGAGTAAATACCAAAAGCTCGTGCATTCACAAAATCCTCGAATTATACGCCTCAAGAATATTCTCTCTTGGATCTATGCTGAGAGATACATAGACGTGGGATTATGCTTCAGATGGATACGATTTTGAAAGACACTCAACACCATAAACACATACTGGAAAGCTACATATCCAAAGACACATACTGGAAAGCTACACATCCGAAGACACATACTCGAAAACTACATATATCTCCAAGATACTCACCTCCAAGGAACACATACTCGAAAGTCCCACTACAGAACAGTCTCATTCAAGGGACTCTTACATACTCACACACATTGGCTATTCATCTCCAAGACACAGACTCTCTAAAGCACACATCTCCACACACACACATATGTATCCATAAGAAAAACCTCTATGAAATATAGTATATGTAAGGGCCGCTTGTCTCTAAAACACGCCCCATCGTGGGATATATCCTGATGACACACACACAAACATATGACAAATTGCCAACATAATTCACTTCTCATGACATATTACTCTGTAGAATGTTCCCTTGCGATGCTGTTTTCTAGGATACATCTCTCTCTCTCTCTCTCTCTCTCTCTCTCTCTCTCTCTCTCTCTCTCTCTCTCTCTCTTCCTGACTTTATCTGTCTCTCTCTATTTCTGTCTGTCTCTCTCTCTATGTCTGTCTCTATTTCTTTCTATCTCTGTCTCTTTCCCTAAGTTTACCGTCCTCCCGAAACAAGTCGCTCCCTCAGGGTAGATGTACAAGGACCTGGAGTTGAAGGAAACGTGATGGAGAGGACGAGAGAGGAAGGATCCGAGAGAGGTGAGTGGAAGAGGAGGGGGAGGAGGAGGTGAGATATGGAAGTGAGCTGGGGAAGAGGAGGAAGTGGGTAAGAGGAGGTAGGGGGAGAAGAAAGAAGAGGTGGTGAGTGGGAGAGGAGATGGAATTGAGTTATAAAGGAGAGAGACAGGGAGGAAGAGGAGAGAAGAAGAAAGGGTAAGGGGTGGTAAGTGGAGGAAAGAGGGTGAGAGGAGGTAAGTGGAGGAAGAGGGGAAAAAGAAAATGAATAAGATAAGATGAGGAGGAGGAGAAGGGATGAAGCTAGAGGGGATAAAGAAGGAAGAGATGAGCTAAGAGAAGAAGAAAAATGTGATTGAGTGGAGAAAGAGGAGGAGAATGGAGGGGAGGAGAAAGAGGAAGATATAATTAGTAAATAAAACAATGAAACAGAAAGATGAGAGAGAGAGAGAGAGAGAGAGAGAGAGAGAGAGAGAGGAGAGAGAGAGAGAGAGAGAGAGAGAGAGAGAGAGAGAGAGAGAGAGAGAGAGAGAGAAAGATGAGAGAGAGAGAGAGAGAGAGAGAGAGAGAGAGAGAGAGAGAGAGAGTACCCCACCAGGAGCTGAGTCCAGGAGATAATGGGAAAGGGAAGAGTTGTTGTGCCCGGGACGAAGTCTTGTACCACCAACGTCTCAGGAGAGGCTCAAAGAACGATACAGACAGAGACAAGGAGAGACACGGTGATGGTATAACAGAGTATATGACAGACAGACAGATGTGACTCAGGACCCTTACCAAACAGTTGTACCCCACACTAAACCCACGTCCCTACTACAGTGTATCAGGCCAGCCAGAGCTCTTGTTTTACAAAAGCCAAATCCACTCTAATTTGCCACTTCATTATTATCACTACTTATAACCCATGATAATTAAAATATGTACACACACGCATTTACCACACACACACACACACACACACACACACACACACACCCACACAGAAATGTTGATATGGAGAATGGAAAATATTAATAATGAAAAGCCTATGAATAGAGGGGACGAAGACAAGTGTAAAAAGGTTAGGGTTAGGTTAGGTTAGGTTAGGTTAGGTTAGGTTAGGTTAGGTTAGGCTAGGCTAGGCATACAGTAGGTAAATTAGGTTTGTTTGTTGTATAGATGCGATTAATTAGGTTTTGTTAGATTTGGTAAGGTAAAATTAGACACCTTGGAATCAAAAGCTTGCAAGTTCTAAAGAAAGAGTTAGAAAGACAGACAGACAAAGAGAGAAAAAATGTGGCGATAAAACGTTCGATCACAACCATTGAACCGAAAAAAAAAGTAAAAATCTCTCACTGGAAAAGAAAGGCAAGTGGCAAAATGTCAGCAGGTCAGACATGGAATAGTCGAAGCTAATTGAACATTACCCCGACAAAGGGAGGGGAAGTGGCGAATTTCAACAACTTTTAAAATCATTAGACTCAAAGTCAATCTAGGCGGAGTGGATGCTGAAATGGTCGGGAGAGGAATACAAACCCTAGCGCCATACGTGCTGCAGGCAATCTAATAGCTTAACTCCATGCATTCCGACACTGTGCCATTACGTTTGTTTCGCTTCACTACAGCTCACAAGGCAGATTGGCAGGTAGATAGCTTCATCACTGTGCACCATAAGGCAGACAGGTAGAAATTTCATCACAGGTAGAGGGCTTCACCACCCTGCAGCCACAATACAGGTAGCCAGGCAGGTAAACTTCAACACCTACAGAAACTCGTTCCTAAAATGAATAAACGAAGAATTGAAAAAAATATATATAAATCGTCGCGGAATATGAAAGGTGTGGATCAAGCTAAGTAATACAAAAACGTAAAGGATTTGTCTCTTAATCGAGTAGTTGTTAAGAATATTCTTCAAAAGGACGTGGATTTTTTTTTTCGGTCAATGCAACGCGAGTGTAATCGGGCTCAACAAACCTGAAAAGGGGATCACCTCATACTAAACATACGACCTGATGTTTCTAGAGGTTCGTCCAAACTACCAAGTGTGCCAAAGTTCTTAATTTAGTTGAGAATTGATAAGAGTGTGTGTGTGTGTGTGTGTGTGTGTGTGTGTGTGTGTGTGTGTGTGTGTGTGTGAGAAAGAGAGCCTCCCGACACTCCTGGGTCGAGTCTGAACTTCAAAGAAAAAAATGAAACTTGGCTTCTAAAACAAATTACAAGAATAGGGAAGCTGCTTGGGAAAGGCGAATGTAATGCGTTAGATGTAATGAAGTTTAGAAGTAGAGGTACGAAAAAAAACATGTAATTCATTCTGGAACTTATCAGAAGAGAACTGTAGGAACTAATTTTGGTGGGGAAGTGGTGCGGATGGTGGGAGAGGTGGAGAGAGCGAGTGTGGGAGAGGTGGAGAGCGCGAGTGTGGGAGAGGTGGAGAGAGTGAATGTGGGAGAGGTAGAGAGAGCGAGTGTGGGAGAGAGAAGGGGCAAGGGATGTGGATGATGGGAAAGGCGTGTGGGAGTTGCTGTGGGATAGGTGGGGATAGTTAGTAGGATGATATGGAGGGTAGAATGATGAGGATGATGGTGAGAGTAGATGTCGGGGAGAGTGAGTGAGATTTAGACAAACAAACAAACAAATGATGATGAGAGAGGCAGTATGATACTGACGGTCCATTTCCTAATTACATTCTGCCTGCAGGTATACTTAGTCTCTCTCTCTCTCTCTCTCTCTCTCTCTCTCTCTCTCTCTCTGGCCACATACCCTCCGGTAATCATGAACTACCTCACAATACATCACGTAGAACTTTGTCAGTTCTTTAACGAGATAGAGTTCTATTACCTAAGGATACACTATTATTCCTATTTATTTATTTCACTGAAGATAAAGAAACATATGTTGTATCTGTACACGTCGCGAATTCATGACTAGTAGTTTTGTAATTTTGTGACCAAAGAGTTGATGACATTTGTGCTATATGTTTATAAACCCAGAAGCTGCATGACGCAAGTGTTGCTCATATACACAACAGGAAAACATAAGGGATATGATGTTATGCCATCCTTAAAGGTGTCTATAAACAGGAAAGAACCAATCAGGGAACAACTCACTCGAGAATCTCTCCCTATCGCCCATATATAACTTCCACAGAATTACACTATCGGCTTGTAAACTTCCCATGACGTTCCTAAACGCAGCCTCTGACTAGTGAAATGTCCAGCAGGTAAACAACTACCTTACCTGAACTGTAATTTACGGTGTTTTAATACGCTACCATCACCTGTAATGTCATAAAATAAAACGTATTAGTTTAAAAGAATGATATTGATAATTTTCAAAGACTATTTATCATACATAATATTGCGTCAGAAACTCCAGGTGTTTATTTAACGCGTTGCAGGATACAGGTAGTGAAAAGACACAATGGTTAATGAGGCTATTTGACCCGGGGGTTAAACGAGTGGTATATGCCTGCTAGAGAGAAATAATAAGATGAAGGAAAGCGAGAGAGAGAGAAAGAGTGAGGCGAATAACGATTGAATGAGATAAAGAGACAGGTGGGGAGAAAGTTCAAGGTGCACAGACAGACAGACAGAGCAAGGAGGTTCACATTGTTGTACATATCATAAATTCCTTGTAAGAAAAAACACATGACTTTAATACCTGTTCTAAGAATTATGTACCAAAAAAGGTCTAATTCCCCCCCCCCCTCCCCTCACACACACACACACTATACATCTCTGGAATATACACAGTGTTCTCATTCCTGCAGACAACTCCCATCCTCACTTGTCTCTCACCACAACACGACACCTGCGAGTTAACTTAGGAAAGGACCAAATTAAACCTCCCGGACTCGAACCCAGAACAGAACCCGAATATCCATGTTAAGAGCGAGAATGTGGTTATACTACGTGTTTGATTTAGTTAGTTCAGGTTGATTATGATTAGGTGTTATTTAAGTTACAATATGCTTAGTTAAATTAAGGGTTAGTTAGGTTAGATTAGAGTAAATTAACTTAGGTTTTTGGTAGAAGTTGTCTGGGTTAGATTAGGACAGGGTAAGATAATCTATAATAAGAATTAGGTTTCGGGTTCGTGTCCGGTAATTAGATGGTCTCCAGGTAGAGTAATGTAGCTCATCGCAGGCGGGCAGGTGCGACCAAACAAACAGTTGGCGACACCCCCAGACCTGCGATCAATACATTACCTGGTCCCTGCCTGCCTGCCTTGACGCTCTGGTCATGAAATATGGAGTCTTAGGCACGTTGAGAAGGAGGAGGAGGAGGAGGAGGAGGAGGAGGAGGATTAGGAGGAAGATGAGGAAGAGAAAGAGGAAGAGAAGGAGTAGATAGAGGAGGATGAGGAAGAGGAAAAGGGGGGATAGATAAGGGTAAGATCTGGAGGAGGGGGAGGAGGAGGAGAAAGGGAAACGAAAGGGAGAGAAGGGAAAAGAGACGAAATAGAGATTGGGTGTTCTGGTCATGGTGTATGATGTTTTGGGCAAGAAAAAGAAGAAGACAAACACAAAGACAAGGGAAGGGGAAGGGGAAGGGGAAGGGGGAGGGGTAGGGGAAGGGGTAGGAGGGATTTCAAAAGTGGTTTGTGTGGGTGAAGATGTCGTTTGCATATCGAGATGGAGGGATAGAGTGTGTGTACTGTACAGGAGGTGGGGGAGGGGGGTGTGGAATCCAACATGTTTAGAGTGGGAGGGATAAAAGGGTTCTGTGTGTGTGTGTGGGAGGGAGTTACATGTTTAGAGAGAGGGATGAATGAGGGCTGCTGGATATGTGGGAGTAGGACCTGCATGTTTAGAGAGAGGGAGGAGAGTCAAGGTATCTCTCGTGTGTGTGTGTGTGTGTGTGTGTGTCTGTCTGTGTCTCTGTGTCTGTGTGTGTGTCTGTCTGTGTCTCTGTGTCTGTGTGTTGGAGTAACACGGGTGAAAGAAGAAGGTAAACACAAATTAATTCAGAAACTTAAGTCAAAATACAAAAGAAAAATAATTGGAGAGAGAAAGAGAGAGAGAGAGAGAGAGAGAGAGAGAGAGAGTACTACCCGTCTAGAGTCCTTCACCATTATCATTAGGACAGCGCTCCAGGTCTTCACTATTTATTTTCCGACCAAAATAAGGAGGGGCGGGGGAGGGGGAGGGCTGATGAGGATGGAGAGAAAAGGGAGAAGAAGGGGAGATAGTGGACGAGAGGAAGAGGGCAGGGGGAGAGGGAAGAAGGACATGAAAGAGAGAGAGAGAGAGGAACCACATTTCCTATGGTTTATCTCTACCCTGATAAATGCTCTTACTCATTCAGATGAGGATTTTCACTCGTTGTATCCCTCTCTACCTGGTCATATTTCCCTCTATATAAACATAACAGGTAACTATAGATGTTTGGTAAATGAATAACAAAATCTCCAAGAAGTAGTTTAGTTAATATTGAAAATAGTTAATGAGCTATTTTGCTATCCTAAACTAATGTGAACTATTGTTGTGATGTGTCCTCGTTGACTTATCAGGACCTACCTTAACCTAACCTAACCTAACTTAACAAATCCTAACTTATCTTGATCTAACATAACCTATCATTACCTAATCTAAGCACTATTTAACTATGTCACCCCCACCTATCTTAAGTTTAACTCAGACAAGCATAACTATCCAATTTAATCCATGTTTATCCACCCTAACCTAACCAAACAAAATCTAATTTAGCCTTACCTAACCTAACCTAACTTAACATAACCTAACCTCACCTACCCTTTGTGTTCGGCTGTGTACCTATGCCAAAGCAAACATATGTACACCTGCGTATGGATCAGTCAAAGGTTGTTGTTAAATCTTAAGTGAACATAACTGTGTGTACGAGTATATACATACGTACTCGCCTGTGAGTGAATATGAGTGAATGTGAATTAGCATGTGCTCTCGTCTATATAGAGTACATGTTTATTCCTATAGTTCCTTTTATTTTCGTATATATTGCATGTGATTTCTGAGTCCTGCATATTCGTGTTGGCGTGTCACCCAGATGTGTTCGCTTTGTGTGTGTGTGTGTGTGTGTGTGTGTGTGTGTGTCGCTTGTTGCATTTTTTCCAATATCCAACTTATTTCCCCCACACAGTATACTATCTGGTGATTTAATACGAGACTGGTAACAAAACTCTTTTCATTATTGCTGGGAAAATGCGCTGTCGAAAATGTGATGGAACAGATAGATAGTAATGAAGCTTGCTGGACTGACTGTTTGATAGATAGGTAAATAGATAGGAAAATATGCAGTAATACAGCTTGCTACACAGACAGACAAACGGACAGACACATGGATGGATGAATGGGTGGACGGATGGGAATGCCACTTAAGGGATAAAGGGCCATTCTATTTTTCTGATACATTCCATATTCAATGAAATTATGATTTTCATGGCGGGAATTATTTTGATATTGATTTTTTTTTCTCACGTTATACTGGACTAGGAGAGGTCTTCATCAGAGTTATCTTTAGCTGTGAGTTTTGGCCAACACGACTCACACATCAATACTGTTGACCCTCTGGTTTATATCCACCTTAACTTTTATACTTTACGGTTCGTCAGCCACGCTCAAGGGGCATTACACGTCTGGACACGCCCTGGGGACATAACCCTTCTTGACACGCCCTAGGAACGTTACACATCTGGACATGCCCTAGGAGCATTACACTTCTTGACACGCCCTGGGAACATTACACTTCTTGACATGCCCTAGGAACATTACACTTCTTGACATGCCCTAGGAACATTACACTTCTTGACATGCCCTAGGAACATTGCACTTCTTGACACGCTCTTGGGACAATACACTTCTTGACACGCTCTTGGGACAATACACTTCTGGACATAGAGAGGGGCATTATAAGCCTGGACACACCGAGAGGACATCATATCCGGAATACCAAAAGAATATTAGATATTTGTTACGTTTACTAAGCCGGGTACTGTTTGGTCACACCCAGGACATAATGTTTTAATCATTACTATTCAGAAGACATATACTATAATTATACCTCACCAGCGAGCTTGACTTACGAGTACTGTCTCTTTCCCCTACACTTCCAAGATTAAAATTTCACAAGAATGAAGTAGCTTTAGCGTGGTCCATTAGTTCAGTACTTTATTACTTACACTGCTACTGCTAATAATATTAATACGAATACTAATAATAATAATAATTATAATAATAATAATAATAATAATAATAATAATAATAATAATAATAATAATAATAATAATAATAATAATAATAATAATAATAATAATAATAATAATAATGTTATTCATAATAATAATAATTGTTGCACATTATGTCATTAAATTAATCTTTATGACTCATCTCAAGGGAAACAAACTTGATTTTGTATTTGCTTCACACAAGAAATCATATATTTAGGTAACTCACCCATGCATGTCCTTCACAGATGTTAATCGAATAGAAAGCTATAAAATGTAAGAATCTCTCTCTCTCTCATATTCTAACCCACCCTGCACCTTTAAGACGCTTGAAGGGGGAAATGATTTTGATTTGTTGGTGCATTTCTATTCATCTATTCTCAAATACATGAGCCTAAATATGTTTCATATTTTAAGGAAAATATCACTAACTACGTTTAACATCTCGCGCTGAAAGACAATGATGTGTGACATTAAGTTGTGGTAATTTTGTATGTTTTAAATGTGAGATAAATTTTCCTACATGGGAGAAAAAAGAAAAATATATGTAGAGACTTCAGTGAAACACAATATTGATATCTGGTCATTATTTTTCCAAGTTACACCCAAACTAAACCTCTCTGTCAGCATGTGAATTTTGCCTGTGTGTGAATGATGAATGCTTGTGAATGATTTATGCGTGTGACCTTTACCTGAATGTGAAGGATTCATAGATTTGAATGTTGTATATGTTTCTGAAAGATACTGTGTGTGTGTGTCTGAGCCTTGTTTGCATGTCAACGCTGCTTGTGTATGAAAGTTTTACATAAGCAAACTTTGTTTGAATATATAGTACAGTATAGGAACGTTGCTTGAGCATGAACGTTAGATG